>NC_041380.1:540423287-540450666 GCF_002162155.2 Triticum dicoccoides | reverse complement strand
CTGTATTGTAGAGAAAAAATTAGATGTTAATTAGATGTTTTTCAGTTAGGGCACTAGAGTTTTGCTAGGTTAATTAGGTTAGTAGTGCTGCTAGTAGTATTGGTACAGTAGGTTAATTAGGTGATGTTAAATGAATAACCTAAATGAATGAAATTAGTAGTTAACTAATTTTTTTCCCTTTCATCATTATAGAGCACTAAAGTTAACTGAATTTTGTTCTATTAGTAGTTAAATAAATTTTCTTCTACACTATTTGCACATGCGGTTGCTCGTGTATATTTGGACACTGTTTGCAGGGAATGATGCTTAGTGGCCTATGTTTTGCCGGAATGTTGATTCATTTCTTTTCCGGCAAATTTTAGGTTCTCAATTTGTCCACTTTTTAGCAAAGCTCCTGCCGAAAGTTTCCGTGAATTTCGGCATGACTTGTGCTACAAACTAGGACATATCGAGTGCCCGTGATTTGCCGCACTAGGAAGGAGTCAACATTCCTGCAAAACAATAGGCCTTTTTATGTCATTATTCATTTTATTAGGTCTAGAATTAATTGACTAGATTTAATCATAGGAAACATGGCTAGCAACAATGAAGGACAGGGTTCTGGTGATTGCGACGACGCCTACCGGGCGGCAGACGAATTTTTTAGCCTTACCGATGATCAACCGATGTTATTGCTGGGCCCACCGATGGCATCGGGGACTGAGACCGACACGCAGACCGATGCTGAGACTGAGACCGGCGCTCAGACTCAGACCGGCATCGAGACTGGCGCTGAGACTAAGACCGGTGCTGCCTCGGGGAGCGGAGCCGGTGTAGAACCGAAAGCAAAGAGGCAACGGGTTCCTAACAAACTCAGGACTACTAGAGTGGTGGTCACAGAGGTGGACGACAGCAATTTTGAGCCAACGGCGCCCGAGGAAGCGCGTCGATGCTACGGCAATCAAATAGGCTGCATCGTACGTACAACCGCCACCATCAACGATGAGAAACTACAGAAGATAGAAAATATGAGGAGCTCCCTCCTAAAGAAGTTTCACCAGATATTCTTGTTCCCGGGCTGGAATGAGAAGGATTATAAATATCCAGATGAGGACCCGGCAATGAAGAAGATAAACAAACACGCCATGACCAAGTTTAGCGACGCATTGGCCGCCTGGAAAAATCGAGTGAAAGCAAGGATCATCGACAAGAAGGAACCCTACTCCGAGATTGTAAAGGATAATCCGACAATCATGGAAGAGCAGTTTCAAATATTCAAGGAGGCTTGCGAGGCCGAAGATGCCAAAAAAAGTCTAAGTACATGAAGGGGCTTCAAGAGAGGAACATTGGGAGCCACCACCTCGGAAGCCGTGGTTACGGCGGAAAGAGGTCCAAATGGGCCAAGGAGGACACGGAAGCCGCGAGTCTGGGCATCCCAGACCCCTTGGCGGAGTTCACCGTCCCGCAGGAGCGTGACGTCCTCAGGGCCCGGCACCGTTGGGACCCAGTGAAAAAGGTTTACGAGACAACACCGGTCATTACGGAGTTCATGAGACTGCTGGTAATTTTAGTTTCTGATCAATTCGAGTACACACGTTAGTCATATTTGTAAACGACCGTTGTGCCTTTTGCAGAGAGAGCAACACAGGATTGCGGCCGAAAGCGACTCGCCGTCTGAGGCATTGGCGAGGCCCAAGTGGGACACTCCATTCAACCGGCGTTGAACATATTGAAACAACAATCGGCGGATACTCGACCATCATATGGATGCGTGCACGGTGTCGGAGACGGCGCCACGTGGAAGAAGTACTACCGTGAGACCACGGAGGAGATAAAGGAAAGACGGAGGTTAAATGAAGAAAACATCGACAAGAGGGTTGAGATTGCGGTTGAGAAGAAATCAACTAAGATAGTCGCAACAGCGGTAGCTGCCGCAAAACATGTGGCTTTAGATATTTCTACTACCTTGGTTCCGGCCGTTTTCAATTGGACCAGGCAAAATCCAAAAAAAGATGCAGCAGACTTTCCCCTTGCTGACTTCTTGGCGGGGAGCAGCTCAACTAGCATTGCACCAGCACCTGCAGCTGCACCTGCTCCCGCACCGGCTCCCGCACCGGACATGCTAGGCGGTGCTTCGTCTTTGGCTGAGCTCGACGCCCTCATGGTATCTGTCACACCGGCCCCCTTCAATATAAATTTATAATCTCCCGTTTTTGTTGCCTTTCGGATGTCTCACGTCGCAGACTTTTCTTTGCAGGCCGACGAAACCCCGTGCACCATATTGTACACCATCGGCGACCAGAAGGTGGACGTGGGGAAGGCGACAATAATGGAGCCGAAGGAACCATTGTTCCACAGCCGGCCGATCCCCCCGAACGTCTTCAAGGTTTCCATGGCCAGTGTCAAACCGGGCCACGAGAATTTGCCTCCTCCAGTACTACTGGGGGATGACGACGAGACACCGTGGCAGCTTGGTGATTGTTGCAATGCTGGGTGGGTCCTGTTGTGGCCAAAGAGTCTGCTTCGTCTGGAGGCGGCCGGGAGCACACCCACGAGCACGCAGCCTCAGCAAGGTATGAACATCAACACCCCACCTACCCAATTATCATCGGGTGTCGGGTTGGGTGATAGCGGACGGGGTAAGGAGGAGGCTCCATTAGTCGCTGATGATGTCGCCATGGATGAGGATGAGGACGACGATGGCGCTGCTGAACAGTATGTCTATACTGGCGCCTCCTCAGGGTTTGAGCGTCATCAGTCGGTGCCTGAATTGCCGTCTCAACATATTATGGACGACCTTCCGGTAGTAAAGAAGTTTAGGAAGAGAGCGAGGAAAGGCAAAAAAGTTGTTTCTATGATCTAGCCGCCTCAGCAGCCTCGGCTTCAGGACCGTATAGATATCCCCGATGCGGATAAATGGCATATCCCCGGTCAACCAATCCTACCTGCAACAGCGCTATGGGCCAGATTCGGCAATCTAAAGAGACTTCATGACGATGTGCTGCGGGTAGAGAAAGACCTCATCGCCTCGAAAGATCCAGGATACCCACTCTACATGGTTAACATTCTGCGGCAAATGTCGTACGTCGACAGCTTCCCCGCGGATAAGTTCTTCCTCCGATTCAATTACATATTCGACATGTTTCACGTGAAGAAGCTGGATTTTACGTTTGTCCGCCTTTATGCCTTGCACATGAACTACATCATCGGGGTTGAGCAGATATCTCATATCTGTGTCGCTAACCCGTACTACATGCACGAGGGCTTCTTGGGAGTCTGCGCAAATCACCGTGAATACGCGAGGGATTACATCGTCAGTTTCATGCTCACCAATAAGGATAAGGGGGCAATTCTCGTGCCTTATCATCCCGTGTAAGTCATCTGCGCTGCTATCCTTCCTTCGATTTCAATCATTCATTTGCGCGGTGGAGGCTAATTAATTTGAGGACTTATTTTGCGCAGCGGTGGGCGCGTCATCCTCATCATCCTCTACCCCCGATTCTCCCACGCTCTTTACTTGGACACGTCGAAGAACATTCACAAAAAGGATTACACCCACATCAAGGATGTTCTCGACAGTGCTATGTATCACTACCAATCACTGGGTGGAGAGGTCAGGGACAAGAAGATGAGGGGCGGCAGGGTCACCTTCGGCCATAAGACCAACTTCTGCTGCATCCAGCAACTGGACGATTCTCTTAATGATGGATTCTATGTCCTACACCACATGCTGGAGTACAGACGGGATCACCAGAACCTTCGCATGGCACCTTCTTCCGGTGATGCCCATATTCTGCAATGGGCAAAGGACATAGGAGATATCGAGGATCATTGACTTCGAGCTGAGTTCTATAACATCCAGCGCGAACTTGCCCAAATCATCATGAAGGAGGTCGTCGGAAAAAACAGGGATATTCTACGGAGAAGGACAAATGTCGCGGGAAGACGTCCGAACATGGATAGCCTCTCAGCGTCTCGACCTAAAACCTTTCACTAGGCTCGGGGACTATCTCCCTGACTTGGATGGATGGAACGACATGTTGGAGTGATTGTCGATATATGACAATGTGTCCGTTTAGTCCATACTTTCTGTATGACAAAACTTTGAGTTATGCATGGTGAAACTTTATTTGTGATGTAATTAAACCGTCCTCCTCCTCGGCTAGCGAAAATCACTCTAGTTAGGGCATTTTGGGGTACGATGAACTTTGTTATTTATGCTTATGATATGTTGTTTTTATTTTTGCCAAGTCTGTCTCTTTCTGTTGCTCAACTATATATGTTGCATATCATCGACTCATGTGATGATGCACGTGCATAGATCATAGATGGCGAAGAAGTGCTATGCCAGGAGTATATATACGACAAGTGGCCAAAGTGTCAGGCCCTTCCGGTTTCCGAGCGACAGGCAGTAGTTAGTTTAGAGGTTCACGCTAATGCGAAAGAGGGATACGAACTCATGTTCTCAAAGTGATAGCTCTTCTCGCGTATATCACTGTTTAGATGGATGATGATGTATTTGCATATCATTCGAGACTTGTGTCGCTATTTTCGAGATGATGACGAGAGACCACTTTGTGTTGGATGATGATTATGATGATGACATGATTTGATGAGACTAATTGTATGTATATGCTATGATTACATTTGTATGTGTATGATATGCTAAAGATTATTGTATAAAGCCTATTAAAATACAAAACAAATACAAAGCAAATATGTAGGAAAAAAACTAATAAATAAACTAGAAGTAGCGAGGGGGGAAATTTAGCAGTAGCGCCGCATTGTCAGTAGCGCGTCCCAGCAAACAGCGCTGCAGATAATATCAGTAGCACCCTTTCCCAAAGAGCGCTACAGCTATTCATGTATAGCAGTAGCGTGGGACAACCGGTGCTACTGCTATATGTTAGCTGTAGCGCCTTATTAGTAGCGCCGGTGCCCGCGCTACTGAGAGGCCCAAAACCCTCGCTGCTGGTAGGCTTTTCCCTAGTAGTGCCCTCAAACTCCGATCCAGCCGAGTGTTTGAGGGAGAGTTTCGTCAGCACAGCGGCGTGGTGACGATGATGATGTTCTACTGACGCAGGGCTTCGCCTAAGCACCGCTACAGTATTATCGAGGTGGACTATGGTGGAGGGGGGCACCACACACGGCTAAAAGATCAAATCAATTGTTGTGTCTAGAGGTGCCCCCCTGCCCCCGTATATAAAGGAGGGAGGGAGAGGCCGGCCCTAGAGGGGGCGCGCCAAGTGTGGGGAGTCCTACTAGGACTCCCAAGTCCTAGTAGGATTCCCCTTTCCTTTCCAGAGTAGGAGAGAAGGAAAGAGGGGGGAGGGAAAAGGAATAGGGGGATGCACCCCTTGTCCAATCGGACCAGAAGGGGGGCGCGCGCCTCCTTCCTTTTGGCCTCTCTCCTCTATTCCCGTATGGCCCAATAAGGCCCAATACTTCTCCCGGTGAATTCACATAACTCCTCGGTACTCCGAAAATACCCTAATCACTCGGAACCTTTCCGATGTCCGAATATAGTCGTCCAATATATCGATATTTACGTCTTGACCATTTCAAGACTCCTCATCATGTCCCCGATCTCATCCGGGACTCCGAACTACCTTCGGTACATCAAAAACCATAAACTCATAATATAACAGTCATCGAACTTTAAGCGTGTGGATCCTACGGGTTAGAGAACTATGTAGACATGACCGAGACACGTCTCCGGTCAATAACCAATAGTGGAACCTGGATGTTCATATTGGCTCCTACATATTCTACGAAGATCTTTATCGGTCAAACTGCATAACAACATATGTTGTTCCCTTTGTCATCGGTATGTTACTTGCCTGAGATTCGATCGTCGGTATCTCAATACCTAGTTCAATATCGTTACCGGCCAGTCTCTTTACTCATTCTGTAATACATCATCCCGCAACTAACTCATTAGTTGCAATGCATGCAAGGCTTAAGTGATGTGTATTACCGAGTGGGCCCAGAGATACCTCTCCGACAATCGGAGTGACAAATCCTAATCTCGAAATATGCCAACCCAACAAGTACCTTCGGAGACACCTGTAGAGCACCTTTATAATCACCCAGTTACGTTGTGACGTTTGGTAGCACACAAAGTGTTCCTCCGGTAAACGGGAGTTGCATAATCTCATAGTCATAGGAACATGTATAAGTCATGAAGAAAGCAATAGCAGCAAACTAAACGATCAAGTGCTAAGCTAGTGGAATGGATCAAGTCGATCACATCATTCTCCTAATGATGTGATCCCGTTAATCAAATGACAACTCTTTGTCAATGGCTAGGAAACATAACCATCTTTGGTCAATGAGCTAGTCAAGTAGAGGCATACTAGTGACACTCTATTTGTCTATGTATTCACACATGTATCATGTTTCCGGGTAATACAATTCTAGCATGAATAATAAACATTTATCATGATATAAGGAAAATAAATAATAACTTTATTATTGCCTCTAGGGCATATTTCCTTCACCGGGATATGCAATGAATCAAGTGTGACATGTATGAAAGAATTATGAACGGTGGCTTTGTCACAAATACGATGTCAACTACATGATCATGCAAAGCAGTATGACAATGATGAACGTGTCATGATAAACAGGATGGTGGAAAGTTTCATGGCAATATATCTCGGAATGGCTATGGAAATGCCATAATAGGTAGGTATGGTGGCTGTTTTAAGGAAGATATAAGGAGGTTTATGTGTGAAAGAGCGTATCATATCACGGGGTTTGGATGCACCGGCGAAGTTTTGACCAACTCTCAATGTGAGAAAGGGCAATGCACGGTACCGAAGAGGCTAGCAATGATGGAAGGGTGAGAGTGCGTATAATCCATGGACTCAACATTAGTCATAAAGAACTCACATACTTATTGCAAAAAATCTACAAGTCATCAAAAACCAAGCACTACGTGCATGCTCCTAGGGGGATAGATTGGTAGGAAAAGACCATCGCTCGTCCCCGACCGCCACTCATAAGGAAGACAATCAAAGAACACCTCATGTTTCAAATTTGTTACATAATGTTTACCATACGTGCATGCTACGAGACTTGCAAACTTCAACACAAGTATTTGTCAATTTCACAACTACTCAACTAGCACAACTTTAATATCACTACCTCCATATCTCAAAACAATCATCAAGTATCAAACTTCTCTTAGTATTCAAAACACTCATAAGAGAATTTTATTATTAATCTTGAATGCCTAGCATATTAGGATTATTTAAGCAAATTACCATGCTATTTAAGACTCTCAAAATAATCTAAGTGAAGCATGAGATATCAGTAGTTTCTATAAAACAAATCCACCACCGTGCTCTAAAAGGTATAAGTGAAGTACTAGAGCAAAAACTATATAACTCAAAAGATATAAGTGAAGCACATAGAGTATTCTAATAATTTCCGAATCATGTGTGTCTCTCTCAAAAGGTGTGTACAGCAAAGATGATTGTGGTAAACTAAAAAGCAAAGACTCAAATCATACAAGACGCTCCAAGCAAAACACATATCATGTGGTGAATAAAAATATAGCTCAAAGTAAAGTTACCGATGGAAGTAGACGAAAGAGGGGATGCCTTCCGGGGCATCCCCAAGCTTTGGCTTTTAGGTGTCCTTAGATTATCTTAGGGGTGCCATGGGCATCCCCAATCTTAGGCTCTTGCCACTCCTTGTTCCATAATCCATCAAATCCTTACCCAAAACTTGAAAACTTCACAACACAAAACTTAAAGTAGAAAATCTCGTGAGCTCCGTTAGCGAAAGAAAACAAAAGACCACTTCAAGGTACTGTAATGAACTTATTATTTATTTATATTGGTGTTAAACCTACTGTAAACCAACTTCTCTATGGTTTATAAACTATTTTACTAGCCATAGATTCATCAAAATAAGCAAACAACACACGAAAAACAGAATCTGTCAAAAACAGAACAGTCTGTAGAAATCTGTAGCTAGCGCAAGATATGGAACCCCAAAAATTCTAAAATAAATTTCTGTACGTGAGGAATTTATCTATTAATCATATTCAAAAAGAATTAACTAAATATCACTTTCCAAATAAAAATAGCAGCAGTTCTGGTGAGCGCTAAAGTTTCTGTTTTTTACAGCAAGATTAACAAGACTTTCCCCAAGTCTTCCCAACGGTTCTACTTGGCACAAACACTAATTAAACACAAAAAACACAGCCAAAACAGAGGCTAGATAAATTATTTATTACTAAACAGGAGCAAAAAGCAAGGAATAAAAATAAAATTGCGTTGCCTCCCAGTAAGCGCTATCGGTCAACGCCCCTAGCTAGGCATAAAAAGCAAGGATAGATCTAGGTATTGCCAATTTTGGTAGTCAATCCATAAGTGGCTCTCATAATAGATTCATAAGGTAATTTAATTTTCTTTCTAGAGAAGTGTTCCATGCCTTTCCTTAACAGAAATTGGAATCTAATATTTCCTTCCTTCATATCAATAATTGCACCAATCATTCTAAGGAAAGGTCTACCAAGAATAATAGGACATGAAGGATTGCAATCTATGTCAAGAACAATAAAATCTACGGGCACATAATTACTATTTGCAACAATAAGAACATCATTAATTCTTCTCATAGGTTTCTTAATAGTGGAATCCGCAAGGTGCAAGTTTAAAGAGCAATCATCAAAATCACGGAAACCTAACAAATCACACAAAGTCTTTGGAATCGTGGAAACACTAGCACCCAAATCACACAAAGCATAGCATTCATGATCTTTAATTTTAATTTAAATAGTTGGTTCCCACTCATCATAAAGTTTTCTAGGGATAGAAACTTCCAACTCAAGTTTTTCTTCATAAGATTGCATCAAAGCATCAACGATATGTTTGGTAAAAGCTTTATTTTGGCTATAAGCATGAGGAGAATTTAGCACGGATTGCAACAAGGAAATACAATCTATCAAAGAGCAGCTATCATAATTAAATTCCTTGAAATCCAAAATAGTAGGTTCATTAACATCTAGAGTTTTGATCTCTTCAATCCCACTTTTATCAAACTAGCACACTTGCCCATGCGTTGCAATGGGATGATAAAATTACATGCCTCTAGCTTAATATAAGAATGGATCAAGACCCTCACATGACCGTATTCTCTAGTTCAACATGGCACCGTTTAATTAGGGCCGACCCAGTATATTCTGTTGTATTGGCACGTGCCCATAATTTCTTTCAATTATAATTTACCTGCATATTCTTTTTTATTGGCACATGGAAGCTATCATCGTTAAAATTTATGGTGTCCCTTGTTCTGAACAAACTGACTTAGCTTGATGTGCCAGATACGGAGTATGGGAGTGAACTCACGACCTCAAAAACCCGACCACATGTTGCACTCAAACAAACGCATCCTATTAACCAATGGTCAGCATGAACATTAAAGAACATAATGCAACATCAACATCAAAACATTTTTTTGAACTTTTCGGAAACTGATAACTATGAACTGCCAAATATACTTGGCAACGTGAACAATTTTCCAAATTACGAACATTTTTTTGGAAAATTCCATACATTTAAAAAAACACAATTTTTTTTGAGCGGAACATTTGTTGAAATTCACAAACATTTCTTAAAAGCATGCAGATTTTTTTAATTTGTTTACAATTATAGGAAAAGGGAACATATTTTGAACACATAGAAGAAATTTAGAAAATGAGTCATTTAATGCAAACATTATTTTCAACTTTTTCAATATATCACAAAAACAAGAATATTTTCAAATTTGCAACATTTTAAAAATCTTCGACAAATTCAAAAAAACTAAATATTTTCCAAAAAATTGGAATCAATTTTAAAATTCAGAAAAAAATCAGAATGACAAAAAAATTGCAAACATTTTTTAGAATGAACACAATTTTGGAATTCATAACATGAACTACCGAATATTCTTCGTAACATGAACAATTTTTTGAAAATTCCATAGATTTTAAAACAAAGCAAGAACAAAAAATTTGAACGGAACATTTCCTGAAATTCACATAAATTTCTTAAAAACATGAACCTTTATAGAAAATACGAACAGTTTTTAAGTTGTGAACAATTTTTGAAAATTAGAATATGTTTTGGAAATTGATAAGAATTATAGAAAATGTGTTTCTTTAATGCTAACATTACTTTCAATTTTTGCACATATCACTAAAACAAAATAGTTTTCGAATTTGGAACATTTGTCAAATGTTTTTTTAATATTTATTTTTTGGAAAATAACAACATTTTGTTTGGAAAAATGGTAATATTTTTAAAATTTTGAACAATTATTGGCATGAGAAAAAAATCCAAACATTTTTTAGAACAGGAACACATTTTTTAATTCGTAATTTTGTACAAAATTTTAAATAAAAATTGAAATTGCAAACTTTTTTGAAAATTTTGAATTTCAGAAGAAAGGAAAAATATAGCCTTAGAATGTGAAAAATAAAAAATAAACAGGAACTACAAAGAGAAAGAAACAGAAAAGGAAAAATTGAAACAGAACACGAGCAAAAATGGGCTGCCCAGTCTTGGGTGCCCTGTGCGTATCTAAAACTATTTCTCGCATTGTGCGGGAAATATGATTTTATTAGTGCTGCGTGGGCAGGGAAAACTGGGCTGACTTTACTGGGCCATAGCGCGCGTCCCGCGCATGTAATTCTGCAGAAATCGTTTTTCCTTTGCTAACAGATGACGACAAAAGTTTAGTACCACCTCGGATAGAAAAAAATCTTTTGATGGTGAACAGATGAAAAAATTGGATAAACGCACCTTGCTTTATTAGTAGGTATAGATATAGATATAGATATAGATTTTTTGGAAAATAACAACATTTTTGTTGGGAAAATGGTAAAAAATTTAAAATTTTGAACAATTATTGGCATGAGAAAATAATCCAAACATTTTTTAGAACAGGAACACATTTTTTTAGTTCGTAACTTTTTACGAAATTTTAAATAAAATTTGAAATTACAAACTTTTTTGAAAATTTCGAATTTCAGAAGAAAAGTAAAAAATAGACTTAGAATGTGAAAAATAAAAAAGAAACAGGAACTACAAAGAGAAAGAAATAGAAAAAGAAAAACTGAAACAGAACACGAGCAAAAATGGGCCGCCCAGTCTTGGGTTCCCTGTGCGTATCTGAAACTATTTCTCGCATTGTGCGGGAAATATGATTTTTTAGTGCTGCGTGGGCAGGGAAACTGGGCTGACTTTACCGGGCCATAGCGCGCGCAGCCCACGCATGTAATTCTGCAGAAATCATTTTTCCTTTGCTAACAGACGACGACAAAAATTTAGTACCACCTTAGATGGAAAAGAATCTTTTGATGGTGAACGGATGAAAAAATTGCAGAAACGCACCTTGCTTTATTAGTAGGTATAGATTTAGCATCAAGATCTAAAAACTCCGAATGGAACGCCTTCTAGGTAAAGGTGGGTCATATTCAGTCCCATCATTATCAAGATTCATATTGCAAAACAAAGATTTAATAGGGGACACATCAATAACTTTCAGATCTTCATCTTTATTATCATGAAAATTAGAAGAACACGCTCTTATAAACAAATCTTTCTTAGCACGCATCCTAGCGGTTCTTTCTTTGCACTCATCAATGGAAATTCTCATGGCTTGGAGAGACTCATTGATATCATGCTTAGGTGGAATAGATCTAAGTTTCAAAGAATCAACATCAAGAGAAATTCTATCAACGTTCCTAGCCAACTCATCAATCTTAAGCAATTTTTCTTCAATCAAAACATTGAAATTCTTTTACGAAGTAATAAATTCTTTAATATTAGATTCAAAATCAGAGGGTGTCTTATTAAAATTTCCATAAGAATTGTTGTAGGAATTACCATAATGATTAGAGAAATTACTAAGATAAGGCCTAGTATTAAAGTTTCCTCTATATGCGTTGTTACCAAAATTATTCCTACCAACAAAATTCACATCCATAGATTTATTATTATTCTCAATCAAAGTAGACAAAAGCATATCATTAGGATCAGAAGAAACACTCTTATTAGCAAATAATTTCATAAGTTCATCCATCTTTCCACTCAAAACATTAATTTTTCTATTGCATGCACTTTTTTATTAGTAGATTTTTCAGTGTGCCATTGAGAATAATTAACAATAATATTATCTAGGAGTTTAGTATCTTCTCCTAAAGTGATTTCCATAAAAGTGCCACCCGTGGCCGAATCTAAAAGATTTCTAGAATCAAAATTCAATCCGGCATAAAAAAATTGTATAATCATCCACAAATTCAAACCATGCGTTGGGCAATTACGTATCATCAATTTCATCCTCTCCCAAGCTTGTGCAACATGTTCATGATCAAGTTGCTTAAATTCATAATATCGTTTCTAAGAGAGATGATCTTAGCGGGAGGAAAATACTTAGAGATAAAAGAATCTTTGCACTTATTCCAGGAATCAATACTATTTTTAGGAAAGGACGAAAACCAAGCTTTAGCACGATCTCTAAACAAAAAAAGAAATAGCTTCAGTTTAACAATATCATTATTAACATCTTTCTTCTTTTACATGTCACACAAATCAACGAAGCTATTCAGATGGGTAGCGGCATCTTCACTAGGAAGGCCGGAAAACGGATCTTTCATGACAAAATTCAGCAAGGCAGCATTAATTTCACAAGAGTCAGCATCGGTAAGAGGAGCAATCGGAGTGCTAATAAAATTATTGTTGTTGGTATAGGTAAAGTCACACAATTTAGTGTTATCTTGAGCCATCATGACAAGCAAGCAATCCAACACACAAGCAAACGAGGAACGGGCAAAAAGAGGCAAATAGAGAAAGAGAGGGAGGACAGAGAGAGAGGGGGCGAATAAAACGGCAATTGTGAAGTGGGGGAGAGGAAAACGAGAGGCAAATGGCAAATAATGTAATGCGGGAGATAAGGGTTTGTGATGGGTACTTGGTATGTTGACTTTTGCGTAGACCTCCCCGGCAACGGCGCCAGAAATCCTTCTTGCTACCTCTTGAGCACTTGCGTTGGTTTTCCCTTGAATAGGAAAGGGTGGTGCAGCAAAGTAGCGTAAGTATTTCCCTTAGTTTTTGAGAACCAAGGTATCAATCCAGTAGGAGGCTACGCGCGAGTCCCTCGCACCTACACAAAACAAATAAATCCTCGCAACCAACGCGATAAGGGGTTGTCAATCCCTACACGGTCACTTACGAGAGTGAGATCTGATAGATATGATAAGATAATATTTTTGGTATTTTTATGATAAAGATGCAAAGTACAATAAAAGCAATGAAAATAACTAAGTATTGGAAGATTAATATGATGAAGATAGACCCGGGGGCCATAGGTTTCACTAGTGGCTTCTCTCAAGAGCATAAGTATTTTACGGTGGGTGAACAAATTACTGTTGAGCAATTGACAGAATTGAGCATAGTTATGAGAATATCTAGGTATGATCATGTATATAGGCATCACGTCCAAGACAAGTAGACCGACTCCTGCCTGCATCTACTACTATTACTCCACACATCGACCGCTATCCAGCATGCATCTAGAGTATTAAGTTCAGGAGAATAGAGTAACGCATTAAGCAAGATGACATGATGTAGAGGGATAAACTCATGCAATATGATGAAAACCCCATCTTGTTATCCTCGATGGCAACAATACAATATGTGCCTTGCTGCCCCTACTGTCACTGGGAAAGGACACAGCAAGATTGAACCCAAAGCTAAGCACTTCTCCCATTGCAAGAAAGATCAATCTAGTAGGCCAAACCAAACTGATAATTCGAAGAGACTTGCAAAGATAACCAATCATACATAAAAGAATTCAAAGAAGATTCAAATATTGTTCATAGATAAACTTGATCATAAACCCACAATTCATCGATCTCAACAAACACACCGCAAAAGAAGATTACATCGAATAGATCTCCACAAGAGAGGGGGAGAACTTTGTATTGAGATCCAAAAAGAGAGAAGAAGCCATCTAGCTAATAACTATGGACCCGAAGGTCTGAGGTAAACTACTCACACTTCATCGGAGAGGCTATGGTGTTGATGTAGAAGCCCTCCGTGATCGATGCCCCCTCCGGCGGAGCTCCGGAACAGGCCCCAAGATGGGATCTCGTGGATACAGAAAGCTACGGCGGTGGAATTAGGGTTTTGGCTCCTGTTCTGATTGTTTGGGGGTACGTAGGTATATATAGGAGGAAGAAGTACGTCGATGGAGCAACAGGGGGCCCACAAGGGTGGAAGGCGCACCTGGGGGGTAGGCGCGCTCCCTACCTCGTGGCTTTCCTATTGGTTGCTTGACATAGGGTCCAAGTCTCCTGGATCTTGTTCGTTCCAAAAATCACGTTCTTGAAGGTTTCATTCCTTTTGGACTCCGTTTGATATTCCTTTTCTTCGAAACCCTAAAATAGGCAAAAAAAATAGCAATTCTAGGTTGGGCCTCCGGTTAATAGGTTAGTACCAAAAATAATATAAAAGTGGATAATAAATCCCAATAATGTCCAAAACAAAAGATAACATAGCATGGAGCAATCAAAAATTATAGATACGTTTGAGACGTATCAGAGGATCGGCTGCCTCGGTGGTAGACCCAATAATTGACGGATACCATCTCGCCCGAGTCCTTATGGACGGCGGCAGTAGTCTTAATCTGATATATCAGGACACCGTCCGCAAAATGGGGATAGACCCGACAAGAATTAGCCAAAGCAATACTACCTTTAAAGGAGTAATACCAGGCCCAGAGGCCCGCTGCATGGGCTCTCTAGTACTAGAGGTTGTATTTGGTTCTCCCGACAACTTCCGAAGCGAAGAATTAACCTTCGACATCGCTCCATTCCGAAGCGGCCATCATGCACTACTCGGAAGAACGGCCTTCGCTCGTTTTAATGCAGTACCGCATTACGCTTATCTTAAGCTTAAGATGCCCGGTCCACGTGGCATCATCATAGTTAGCGGAAACACAGAGTGTTCCTCACGTACGGAGGAATACGTGGCGGCTCTAGCAGCCAATCACTGAACGGCCTCTCCAACCAGAAGAAATGATCGGGCGTCAAGATCGCGGACACGGTTAGACGAGTCCCGCGCACCACTAGCTGTAACAGCTCAGATAAACCTGAGATTGGGTCGATGGATATATCCCCATAGGTGGTGCTAGGGGCTTCCCGCATGTAAAAAGGACTACAGTTCGGCTTGACCCTATTTAGATTTCATTTTAATGGTTCATTAAGAATAACCAATTTTTTGCATGAAGACTTTCACCTGCATTTTTTTTCTTTTACAGATGATCATCGTGCTACACCCTTCCAGAATACGGCACAACGGAGACACAGGCGCAGACGTGCAGCAGGTGTTGGGGAACGTAGTAATTTCAAAAAAATTCCTACGCACACGCAAGATCATGGTGATACATAGCAACGAGAGGGGAGAGTGTTGTCCACATACCCTCGTAGACCGAAAGCGGAAGCGTTAGCACAATGCGGTTGATGTAGTCGTACGTCTTCACGATCCGACCGATCAAGTACCGAACGTACGACACCTCCGAGTTCAGCACATGTTCAGCCCGATGACGTCCCTCGAACTCCGATCCAGCCGAGTGTTGAGGGAGAGTTTCGCCAGCACGACAGCGTGGTGATGATGATGATGTTCTACCGACGCAGGGCTTCGCCTAAGCACCGCTATAGTATTATCAAGGTGGACTATGCTGGAGGGGGGCACCGCACATGGCTAAAAGATCAAATGATCAATTGTTCTGTCTCCAGGGTGCCCCCTGCCCCTGTATATAAAGGATCAAGGGGGAAGGTGTGGCCAGCCAGGAGGGGGCGCGCCAGGAGGAGTCCTACTCCTATCGGGAGTAGGACTCCCTCCCTTTTCCTTGTTGGATTAGGAGAAGAGGGGGAAAGAGGTGGAGGAGAAGAAGGAAAGGGGGGCGCCCCCCCCCCCTCTCCTTGTCCTATTCGGACTAGGGGGGAGGGGCGCGCGGCCCTTGCCCTGGCCGCCTCTCCTCTTCTCCACTAAGGCCCACTGTGGCCCATTATTCCCTCGAGGGGTTCCGGTAACCCCTCGGTACTCCGGTAAAATCCCGATTTCACCCATAACACTTCCGATATCCAAACATAGGCTTCCAATATATCAATCTTCATGTCTCGACCATTTCGAGACTCCTCATCATGTCGGTGATCACATCCGGGACTCCGAACAACCTTCGGTACATCAAAACATATAAACTCATAATATAACTATCATTGAGACGTTAAGCGTGCGGACCCTACGGGTCCCAGAACTATGTAGACATGACCGAGACACGTCTCTGGTCAATAACCAATAGCGGAACCTGGATGCTCATATTAGCTCCCACATATTCTACGAAGATCTTTATCGGTCAAACCGCATAACAACATTCGTTGTTCCCTTTGTCATCAGTATGTTACTTGCCCGAGATTCGATCATCGGTATCTCAATACCTAGTTCAATCTCGTTACCGGCAAGTCTCTTTACTCGTTCCGTAATACATCATCCGGCAACTAACTCATTAGTTGCAATGCTTGCAAGGCTTAAGTGATGTGCATTACTGAGTGGGCCCAGAGATACCTCTTCGACAATCGAAGTGACAAATCCTAATCTCGAAATACGCCAACCCAACAAGTACATTCGGAGACACCTGTAGAGCACCTTTATAATCACCCAGTTACGTTGTGACGTTTGGTAGCACACAAAGTGTTCCTATGGTAAACGGGAGTTGCATAATCTCATAGTCATAGGAACATGTATAAGTCATGAAGAAAGCAATAGCAACAAACTAAACGATCAAGTGCTAAGCTAACGGAATGGGTCAAGTCAATCACATCATTCTCCTAATGATGTGATCCCATTAATCAAATGACAATTCATGTCTATGGTTAGGAAACATAACCATCTTTGATCAACGAGCTAGTCAAGTAGAGGCATACTAGTGACACTCTGTTTGTCTATGTATTCACACATGTATTATGTTTCCGGTTAATACAATTCTAGCATGAATAATAAAAATTTATCATGATATAAGGAAATAAATAATAAATTTATTATTGCCTCTAGGGCATATTTACTTCAGTCTTTCACTTGCACTAGAGTCAATAATCTAGATTCCATAGTAATGTTTTGCTCGTGGAAGAGGCTTAGTCAACGGGTCTGCAACATTCAGATCCGTATGTATCTTGCAAATTTCTATGTCTCCCACCTGGACGAGATCCCGGATGGAATTGAAGTGTCTCTTGATGTGCTTGGTTCTCTTGTGAAATCTGGATTCCTTCGCCAAGGAAATTGCACCAGTATTGTCACAAAAGATTTTCATTGGACTCGATGCACTAGGTATGACACCTAGATCAGATATGAACTCCTTCATCCAGACTCCTTCATTTGCTGCTTCCGAAGCAGCTATGTACTCCGCTTCACACGTAGATCTCGCCACGACGCTTTGTTTAGAACCACACCAACTGACAACTCCACCATTCAATGTAAACACGTATCCGGTTTGCGATTTAGAATCGTCCATATCAGTGTCAATGCTTGCATCGACGTAACCATTTACGACTAGCTCTTTGTCACCTCCATAAACGAGAAACATATCCTTAGTCCTTTTCAGGTATTTCAGGATGTTCTTGACCGCTGTCTAGTGATCCACTCCTGGATTACTTTGGTACCTCCTTGCTATACTTATAGCAAGGCACACATCAGGTCTGGTACACAGCATTGCATACATGATAGAGCCTATGGCTGAAGCATAGGGAACATCTTTCATTTTCTCTCTATCTTCTGTAGTGGTCGGGCATTGAGTCTTAGTCAACTTCACACCTTGTAACATAGGCAAGAACCCTTTCTTTGCTTGATCCATTTTGAACTTCTTCAAAACTTTGTCAAGGTATGTGCTTTGTGAAAGTCCAATTAAGCGTCTTGATCTATCTCTATAGATCTTGATGCCCAATATATAAGAAGCTTCACCGAGGTCTTTCATCAAAAAAAATTTATTCAAGTATCCCTTTATGCTATCCAGAAATTCTATATCATTTCCAATCAACAATATGTCATCCACATATAATATCAGAAATGCTACAGAGCTCCCACTCACTTTCTTGTAAATACAGGCTTCTCCAAAAGTCTGTATAAAACCAAATGCTTTGATCACACTATCAAAGTGTTTATTCCAACTCCGAGAGGCTTACACCAGTCCATAAATGGATCGTTGGAGCTTGCACACTTTGTTAGCTCCCTTTGGATCGACAAAACCTTTTGCTTGCATCATATACAACTCTTCTTCCAGAAATCCATTCAGGAATGCAGTTTTGACATCCATTTACCAAATTTCATAATCATAAAATGCGGCAATTGCTAACATGATTCAGACAGACTTAAGCATCGCTACGGGTGAGAAAGTCTCATCATAGTCAATCCCTTGAACTTGTCGAAAACCTTTTGCAACAAGTCAAGCTTTATAGACAGTAACATTACCGTCAGCGTCAGTCTTCTTCTTGAAGATCCATTTATTCTCAATGGCTTGCCGATCATCGGGCAAGTCAACCAAAGTCCACACTTTGTTCGCATACATGGATCCCATCTCAGATTTCATGGCCTCAAGCCATTTTGCGAAATCTGGGCTCATCATCGCTTCTTCATAGTTCGTAGGTTCATCATGGTCTAGTAACATAACCTCCAGAACAGGATTACCATACCACTCTGGTGTGGATCTTACTCTGGTTGACCTACGAGGTTCAGTAACACCTTGATCTGAAGTTCCATGATCATCATCATTAACTTCCTCACTAATTCTTGCAGGCGTCACAGGAACCGGTTTCTGTGATGAACTACTTTCCAATAAGGGAGCAGGTACAGTTACCTCATCAAGTTCTACTTTTCTCCCACTCACTTCTTTCGAGAGAAACTCCTTCTCTAGGAAGGATCCATTATTAGCAACGAATGTCTTGCCTTCGGATCTGTGATAGAAGGTGTACCCAATAGTCTTCTTTGGGTATCCTATGAAGACACATTTCTCCGATTTGGGTTCGAGCTTATCAAGTTGAAGCTTTTTCACATAAGCATCGCAGCCCCAAACTTTAAGAAACGACAACTTTGGTTTCTTGCCAAACCATAATTCATAAGGCGTCGTCTCAACGGATTTTGATGGTGCCCTATTTAACGTGAATGCAGCCGTCTCTAAAGCATAACCCCAAAACGATAGCGGTATATCAGTAAGAGACATCATAGATCGCACCATATCTAGTAAAGTACGGTTACGACGTTCGGACACACCATTACGCTGTGGTGTTCCGGGTGGCATGAGTTGTGAAACTATTCTGCATTGTTTCAAATGTAGACCAAACTCGTAACTCAAATATTCTCCTCCATGATCAGATCGTAGAAACTTTATTTTCTTGTTACGATGATTTTCAACTTCACTCCGAAATTCTTTGAACTTTTCAAATGTCTCGGACTTATGTTTCATTAAGTAGATATACCCATATCTGCTTAAATCATCTGTGAAGGTGAGAAAATAACGATATCCGCCGCGAGCCCCTCAACATTCATCGGACCACATACATCTGTATGTATGATTTCTAACAAATCTGTTGCTCTCTCGATGGTACCGGAGAACGGCGTTTTAGTCATCTTGCCCATGAGGCACGGTTCGCAAGTACCAAGTGATTCATAATCAAGTGGTTCCAAAAGTCCATCAGTATGGAGTTTCTTCATGTGTTTTACACTGATATGACCTAAACGGCAGTGCCATAAATAAGTTGCACTATCATTATCAACTCTGCATCTTTTGGCTTCAACATTATGAATATGTGTATCACTACTATCGAGATTCATCAAAAATAGACCACTCTTCAAGGGTGCATGACCATAAAAGATATTACTCATATAAATAGAACAACCATTATTCTCTGATTTAAATGAATAACCGTCTCACATCAAACAAGATCCAGATATAATGTTCATGCTCAACGCTGGCACCAAATAACAATTATTTAGGTCTAATACTAATCCCGAAGGCAGATGTAGAGGTAGCGTGCCGACGGCGATCACATCAACTTTGGAACCGTTTCCCACGCGCATCGTCACCTCATCCTTGGCTAGTGTTCGCTTAATCCGTAGTCCCTGTTTCGAGTTGCAAATATTAGCAACAGAACCAGTATCAAATACCCAGGTGCTACTACGAGCTCTGGTAAGGTACACATCAATAACATGTATATCACATATACCTTTGTTCACCTTGCCATCCTTCTTATCCTCGAAATACTTGGGGCAGTTCCGCTTCCAGTGACCAGTCTGCTTGCAGTAGAAGCACTCAGTTTCAGGCTTAGGTCCAGACTTGGGTTTCTTCTCTTGAGCAGCAACTTGCTTGTTGTTCTTCTTGAAGTTCCCCTTCTTCTTTCCTTTGTCCTTTTTCTTGAAACTGGTGGTCTTATTGACCATCAACACTTGATGCTCCTTCTTGATTTCTACCTCCGCAGCCTTTAGCATTGCGAAGAGCTCGGGAATCGTCTTATCCATCCCTTGCATGTTATAGTTCATCACGAAGCTCTTGTCGCTTGGTGGTAGTGATTGAAGAATTCTATCAATGACGCTATTATCCGGAAGATTAACTCCCAGTTGAATCAAGTGATTGTTATACCCAGACATTTTGAGTATATGTTCACTGACAAAACTATTCTCCTCCATCTTGCAGCTGTAGAACTTATTGGAGACTTCATATCTCTCAATCCGGGCATTTGCTTGAAATATTAACTTCATCTCCTGGAACATCTCATATGCTCCATGACGTTCAAAACATCGTTGAAGTCCCGGTTCTAAGCGGTAAAGCATGGCACACTGAACTATTGAGTAGTCATCAGCTTTGCTCTGCCAGACGTTCTTAACGTCGTCAGTTGCATCTGCAGCGGGCCTGGCACCCAGCGGTGCTTCCAGGACGTAATTCTTCTGTGCAGCAATGAGGATAATCCTCAAGTTACGGACCCAGTCCATGTAATTGCTACCATCATCTTTCAACTTTTCTTTCTCAAGGAACGCATTAAAATTCAACAGAACAACAGCACGGGCCATCTATCTACAATCAGCATAGACAAGCAAGATACTATCAGGTACTAAGTTCATGATAAATTTAAGTTCAATTAATCCTATTACTTAAGAACTCCCACTTAGATAGACATCCCTCTAATCCTCTAAGTGATCATGTGATCCAAATCAACTAAACCATAACCGATCATCACGTGAAATGGAGTAGCTTTCAATGGTGAACATCACTATGTTGATCATATCTACTATATGATTCACGCTCGACCTTTCGGTCTTAGTATTCTGAGGCCATATCTGCATATGCTAGGCTCGTCAAGTTTAACCTGAGTATTCTGCGTGTGCAAAACTGGCTTGCACCCGTTGTAGATGGATGTAGAGCTTATCACACCCGATTATCACGTGGTGTTTGGGCACGGCAAACTTTGGCAACGGTGTATACTCAGGGAGAACACTTTTATCTTGAAATTTAGCGAGAGATCATCTTATAATGCTACCATCAACCAAAGCAAGATAAGATGCATAAAAGATAAACATCACATGCAATCAATATAAGTGATATGATATGGCCATCATCATCTTGTGCTTGTGATCTCCATCTCCGAAGCACCATCATGATCACCATCGTCACCAGCGTGACACCTTGATCTCCATCGTAGCATCGTTGTCGTCTCGCCAATCTTATGCTTCTATGACTATCGCTACCGCTTAGTGATAAAGTAAAGCATTACAGGGCGATTGCATTGCATACAATAAAGCGACAACCATATGGCTCCTGCCAGTTGCCGATAACTTGGTTACAAAACATGATCATCTCATACAATAAAATTTAGCATCATGTCTTGACCATATCACATCACAACATGCCCTGCAAAAACAAGTTAGACGTCCTCTACTTTGTTGTTGCAAGTTTTACGTGGCTGCTACTTGGCTTAGCAAGAACCGTTCTTACCTACGCATCAAAACCACAATGATAGTTTGTCAAGTTGGTGATGTTTTAACCTTCGCAAGGACCGGGTGTAGCCACACTCGGTTCAACTAAAGTTGGAGAAACTGACACCCGCCAGCCACCTGTGTGCAAAGCACGTCGGTAGAACCAGTCTCGCGTAAGCGTACGCGTAATGTCGGTCCGGGCCGCTTCATTCAACAATACCGCTGAACCCAAGTATGACATGCTGGTAAGCAGTATGACTTATATCGCCCACAACTCACTTGTGTTCTACTCATACATATGACATCTACGCATAAAACCTGGCTCGGATGCCAATGTTGGGGAACGTAGTAATTTCAAAAAAATTCCTACGCACACGCAAGATCATGGTGATGCATAGCAACGAGAGGGAAGAGTGTTGTCCACCTACCCTTGTAGACCGAAAGCAGAAGCGTTAGCACAACACGGTTGATGTAGTCGTACGTCTTCACGATCTGACCGATCAAGTACCGAATGTACGGCACCTCCGAGTTCAGCACACGTTCAGCCGATGACGTCCCTCGAACTCCGATCCAGCCGAGTGTTGTGGGAGAGTTTCGTCAGCACGACGGCGTGGTGACGATGATGATGTTCTACCGACGTAGGGCTTCACCTAAGCACCGCTACAGTATTATCGAGGTGGACTATGGTGGAGGGGGGCACCGCACACGGCTAAAAGATGAAACGATCAATTGTTCTGTCTTTAGGGTGCCCCCCCAGCCCCCGTATATAAAGGACCAAGGGGGAAGGTGCTGCCGGCCAGGAGGGAGCGCGCTAGGAGGAGTCCTACTCCTGCCGGGAGTAGGACTCCCTCCCTTTTCCTTGTTGGATTAGGAGAAGAGGGGGAAAGAGGTGGAGGAGAATAAGGAAAGGGGGGCGCCCCCCTCTCCTTGTCCTATTCGGACTAGGGGGAGGGGCGCGCGGCCCTTGCCCTGGCCGCCTCTCCTCTTCTCCACTAAGGCCCACTATGGCCCATTATCCCCCCGGGGGGTTCCGGTAACCCCTCGGTACTCCGGTAAAATCCCGATTTCACCCGGAACACTTCCGATATCCAAACATAGGCTTCTAATATATCAATCTTCATGTCTCGACCATTTCGGGACTCCTCGTCATGTCCGTGATCACATCCAGGACTCCAAACAACCTTCGATACATCAAAACATATAAACGCATAATATAACTGTCATTGAAACGTTAAGCGTGCGGACCCTACGGGTTCGAGAACTATGTAGAGATGACCGAGACACGTCTCCGGTCAATAACCAATAGCGGAACCTGGATGCTCATATTGGCTCTCACATATTCTACGAAGACCTTTATCGGTCAAATCACATAACAACATACGTTGTTCCCTTTGTCATCGGTATGTTACTTGCCCGAGATTCGATCATCGGTATCTCAATACCTAGTTCAATCTCGTTACCGGCAAGTCTCTTTACTCATTCCGTAATACATCATCTCGCAACTAACTCATTAGTTGCAATGCTTGCAAGGCTTAAGTTATGTGCATTACCGAGTGGGCCCAGAGATACCTCTCCGACAATCGGAGTGACAAATCCTAATCTCTAAATACGCCAACCCAACAAGTACCTTCGGAGACACCTATAGAGCACCTTTATAATCATCCAGTTACGTTGTGACATTTGGTAGCACACAAAGTGTTCCTCTGGTAAATGGGAGTTGCATAATCTCATAGTCATAGGAACATGTATAAGTCATGAAGAAAGCAATAGCAACAAACTAAACGATCAAGTGCTAAGCTAACGGAATGGGTCAAGTCAATCACATCATTCTCCTAATGATGTGATCCCGTTAATCAAATGAAAATTCATGTCTATGGTTAGGAAACATAACCATCTTTGATCAACGATCTAGTCAAGTAGAGGCATACTAGTGACACTCTGATTGTCTATGTATTCACACTGGTATAATATTTCCGGTTAATACAATTCTAGCATGAATAATAAACATTTATCATGATATAAGGAAATAAACAATAACTTTATTATTGCCTCTAGGGCATATTTCATTCAGCGGGGCCCCGCTCAAAGGCTTCTTTTTAGATTAAGACCCTGTGTAAACCTTTTTACTGTCTCTTGTTGCTTCACTCCCTCCGGATACTCAACACAATCGAAAGGGATGCTGGCGTTATTGACATTTCTTCATGTCAGACAAATGCAAGTACCTAGAAATTTAGGGCTCATAAACGAGGGCATTACTCAGCCTAGTACATGTTGTAAAGTCCGAATACCTTAGGGAGTGTTCGGCGTCGTGAGTTTGGCCTTATACGCATCAGCTCCGAATCATGTCTTTGGTCAATAGTTGGGTTTGCCCGGCTCCCGTGTTTTGCTACCTTACATTCCGCTCTATCGGCTAAGGTGGCACCGGGAGAACTACTGCGATTGTGCCTTGGTTCATCTGGATGAGCACCTCGGTAGAGAAAGCCGAAAACTGACTGTCATGATAAAGCGCGAGACTGGTCAACCACTCGATGACTCAACGGAATCTTCGCGATTGCTTCGCATTAACGAAGGACCGGTTTCCCGGTCATGTATGTACGTGCACCGTATTCGGATGAGTGCGGAAGTACCAGGGGCTATATAGTAGCCCCACCGTCAAACTCCTATGGCTAAGTGAAAGTGTTAAAGCTATATAGTCCAACTGCCTTGTTCGCCGTGTTATCACCTCCTTAATGGACCAAGACGTTGGGTCAAGTGTGAATACGCGCTTTTCCGAACACCCCCACATTATGTGTGTGGGGGGCTGAAGCAGATGACTGCAAACTTTCAGGTTATATACATACATAAACGACCACACAGGAGGCATCATAATACTTTCAGGCAAAAGTATAAACACAGCCTTTATAATCCAAATAGCATTGTTTTTATAATTGGGATACATGTCACTCGAACATGATACTCTTCGAGCACTGAGCCTCTATTAAACGAGCGCCTTCTAGGACTTCTTCAAAATAGTGCTCAGTCAAGACCTAGACTACGGCCGGATCCCGGGTTGCAATAGCGGTGGCCTCCATCTCTGCCCAGTATGTCTTAACACGGGCAAGAGCCATCCATGCACCCTCTATGCACGCCGACCTCTTTACAGCGTCGATATGTGGCACAGCACCAAGGAATCGTTGCACTAAACCAAAATAACTATTCGGCCTTGGTTCCTTCGGCCAAAGATGATCCACGACAGACCTCATGACAAATCCGGACAACCTATGGAGCTCGGCCCACTCGGCCATTTGTTCATTTAACAGCAGCGGACGCGTTGGAGCACTAAACTACAACCAGAACAATCTTTCCACTTCATGATCTTTCTGATCTTTGAAAAACTCAGTCACATCATCAGCACTCATTGCCAAGTCCAAGTACGCGTCCGCAGCACTCCATAATTGATCCAGAGGGGCATACTTCGGATCTCCGAACTTCGTCCGCAACAAAAAGGGCTTCCTAGCCATGATATCTCTGGCCTGACGGAGCTCCTCCTTCGCCGCTCTGATTTCAGAGCGGGTTTCCTTGGCTGCTTCCATGGCTTTCTTTAGGTCAGCCACTTTCGCTTGGCTTTCCTTTTCAAGAAGCTCATATCGGTCGGTGACATCTTTCAGCTCAACAGCCATCTTGGCTATCTTATCTTCACTCTGGCGATGAGCAGCATGTTCGGCTCTTAAGTCTTCGGCTGCCTTTAGGGCGGCCGCATCACTTCTCCTAGCTTGTTCCTTGGCTCGGGCAAGTTCCGCCCGAAGGGTCTCCACGGCGGCAGCTCCATCTGCAGTCATAGCATATTATAGATACTAGGATCATGCTCATCTTAATATTTGTTGACCACTCGAAAATACATACCATGTGCCTCGTCAAGCCGCTTGTTCACAAGTGCAATGTCGGCATCTTCCGCGTCAAGTTGTCGCCTCAGTCCGGCAAACTCAGTAGTCCGGCCAGCCACCGGACCCTCAGCCACATGCACATGAAAGCAACACGATCATTACCTGGGACTATGATCCTCTGTTTGTTGCCTCTGGACAGCAACCAGAGTCTCAGGGGCTACTATCTGTATAGAGCACACCTAGCGTGTGCGGTACCGTCAAAAAATTTATATATTACTTTGCGTACCTCAAAACATCTTAGCAGGCTCGTAAAAGCCTCATGAAACCCACTTTTGGCGGATGAAATCCTCTCAACCACCGTACCCATTAAAGTACGATGCGCCTATGAGATAGTCGCTTGCTCCAAAAGACCCATCAGTGCGTCCGGTTGTGCATCGGACAATCCCAGACTCTTTCTGTTGCTCTCCTTAGGAGCCGAATACTCCGGACTTCGGGTAGCCGAAGGGTTACCTTCTGGCCTTGGCAGATCAGGAGAAATCCTCCATGATGACACCTCAGGGTCGTTCACCCCAGGAGGCGGGGAGACAGGGGGAGGCATTTCGCTCTCCATCATCTCCGGAAGAAGATCCCCCGAAGACGAACTTTGTCGAGAAGGGCCACAAGCCGGACTGCAAGATATATGTCTCAGTTATTGTCCTTGGAGATAAAAACAGGATTTATTTACCAAAGTACTCTTGTTCACTTACAGCTCGGTGGAGGGCTGGCCCCCTTGCGGGCATTGTGTGGTAAGGACGCCCTCCGGGGCAGGGCCCCCTGGCGAAGGTTTCTTCCCTCGTTTGGAAACCTTCGTTTCCAAGTCTTTAGAGGCGGTCCTTTTCCTTCCTTGGGGAGAGGGGATTCTAGATTCTTCTCCCCGATTATCCTCCTTTGCAGAGACACTAATTCCCCCGGTTTGGATGAGTAATGCATGAAGCCCACTTTCGGCTTCTTTATTCCTCCCTTTATCTTCCCCTGATGGCACCTGCTAAGGTGCATGCTCAAGCATCATGGCTAGTACAGGATCCGATGAGCCTTCGGGAAGGGGGGCCGAACACCTGATCATCTCTGCCTTTCTTATCCAGTCCTGGCCGAGAGCGATTTTTTTAGAATGATGTTGTGACAAATAAAAAGACAGCATGTTCGGCCGCAGAATTACTTACGTGGGTATCTAGACGGTTGTAGTTGAGACCCACATCCTTGATGGTGTCCGGACACTTTATTCGTGATCCGAAGAACAATCCATACATCTCTTCGAGCGTCACGCCAAAGAATTGCTGAATAGTTCGCGGTCCTTTCGGGTTGAACTCCCACATACGGAGAGATCGACGTTGGCATGGCAGGACCCGACAAACTAGCATAACTTGCATTACCTTGACAAGACTGGAATCCCTCTTGAGGAGATCTCGGATGTGACTTTGCAATCTCAACACGCCATTAACTGGCCCCCAGTCCAGCCCCTTGTTGACCCATGACGTCACTTGC
>NC_041380.1:540419644-540422827 GCF_002162155.2 Triticum dicoccoides | reverse complement strand
CGTACTTCGGGGAGCTGTGATGTAAAACCACTCCCGCTGCCATAAGTTGGACACCTCCGGGAAGGAACCCTTTGGCCATGGAGCATCGACGCCTTTGCTTATCATGGCACCTCCGCATTCTGTGTGTTGCCCATCAACCGTCTTCGGCTTCACATTGAAGGTCTTGAGCCATAAGCCGAAGTGTGGGGTGATGCGGAGGAAGGCCTCACACACGATGATAAACGACGAGATGTGAAGGATGGAATCTGGAGCTAGATCGTGGAAATCAAGCCCGTAATAAAACATAAGCCCTCTAACAAAGGGATCCAGACTAAATCCTAGCCCTCGGAGCAAGTGGGAAACAAATACGACACTCTCATTGGGTTCGGGAGTGGGGATGACCTGCCCTTGAGCAGGCAGCCTGTGCGAGATTTCGGCGGTCAGATACCTGGCTTCCCTTAGCTTCTTGATGTCCTCCTCTGTGACATAGGAGGCCATCCACTGACCTTGAAGGTTGGATCCGGACATGGTTGAAGGTCCAAAGCACTTAGCCTAAGCCTTGGGTGTTGGAACTCGAGGTGGGGGAAGGGAAGGATCGAGCGCGAGAAGAAAAGGATAGGCCTTGGCCCCTTTATAAAAAGGGTGAATACCAAGCGTCCTCCGCGTGGCCGTTTGGAACTTGCCTAAAATCGAGGAGTCATACTAACAAGCACGATTGGGTTACCCACACCCGTATTGATGAGAATCCCGTGATGGGAACATGATCTCTGCTTCGACAAGACGTGCCAATAAAACCGCCTCGCAACACGTGCAGTGGCAGGCTAGGGAAAATGGTTCGTAATGACCAGACCACGGCAGGATGTCACGTTATGAAAGGTTGTCAGCAGATTAGATTTGTGGAATATTATACTCTCTATGGTGGTATGTGGAATTTGTTTTACAGAGCCGGACACAATCCTTGTGTTTAAAATCTTCTATGGAGTATTCGGAGAAGGAACCCGCCTTGCAATGCCGAAGACAATCTGCGCGCCGGACTCATCTTCATTGAAGCCTCGTTCAGGGGCTACTGAGGGAGTCCTGGATTAGGGGGTCCTCGGACAGCCGGACTATATACTTTGGCCGGACTGTTGGACTATGAAGATACAAGATTGAAGACTTCGTCCCGTGTCCGGGTGGGACTCTCCTTTGTGTGGAAGGCAAGCTTGGCAATTCAGATATGTAGATCTCCTCCCTTGTAACCGACTCTGTGTAACCCTAGCCCCCTCCGGTGTCTATATAAACCGGAGGGTTTAGTCCGTAGGACAAGAACAATCATAATCATAGGCTAGCTTCTAGGGTTTAGCCTATACGATCTCGTGGTAGATCAACTCTTGTAATACTCATATCATCAAGATCAATCAAGCAGGAAGTAGGGTATTACCTCCATCGAGAGGGCCCGAACCTGGGTAAACATTGTGTCCCCCGCCTCCTATTACCATCCGCCTTAGACGCACAGTTCGGGACCCCCTACCCGAGATCCGCCGGTTTTGACACCGACAACTGGAGCATTTTGTTTCCCCATGGCCTGAGCCGGCGGGACATTTTTGTGTATGGAAAACCCCATGCTTGGGAGAGGCACCACAAGGGGTTGTCGTTAGTGTGAATAAGCCCAAAAGCGAAAGAGACATAGATGATTATTGGTGACTTGGACGAACCACTATCGCCATGATACGTCCATTTTGCATCATGCTTTTATATCGATATTTATTGCATTATGGGCTGTTATTACACATTATGTCACAATACTTATGCCTATTCTCTCTTATTTTACAAGGTTTCCATAAAGATGGAGAATGCTGGTAGCTGGGATTCTGGGCTGGAAAAGGAGCAAATATTAGAGACCTATTCTGCACAGCTCCAAAAGTCCTGAAACTTCACGGAAGACCTTTTCCGAATATATAAAAAATACGGAGCACAAGAAGTTCACCAAGGGGCCACACCCTGCCCATGAGGGTGGGGGGTGCGCCCCCTGTTGGAAATTTGCCCTAGAGGCAATAATAAAATGGTTATTGTTATATTTCTTTGTTCATGATAATTGTCTATTGTTCATGCTATAATTGTGTTATCCGGAAATCATAATACATGTGTGAATACATACACCACAACACGTCCCTAGTGAGCTCTAGTTGACTAGCTCGTTGATCAAAAGATAGTCATGGTTTCCTGACTATGGACATTGGATGTCATTGATAACGGGATCACATCATTAGGAGAATGATGTGATGGACAAGACCCAATCCTAAGCATAGCTCAAAGATCGTGTAGTTCGTTTGCTATAGCTTTTCCGAATGTCAAGTATCATTTCCTTAGACCATGAGATTGTGCAACTCCCAGATACCGTAGGAGTGCTTTGGGTGTACCAAATGTCATAACATAACTGGGTGACTATAAAAGTACACTACAGGTATCTCTGAAAGTGTATGTTGGGTTGGCACGAATCAAGACTGGGATTTGTCACTCCGTATGACGGAGAGGTATCTCTGGGCCCACTCGGTAATGCATCATCATAATGAGCTCAATGTGACCAAGTGGTTGATCACGGGATCATGCATTACGGTACGAGTAAAGTGACTTGCCCGTAATGAGATTGAACGAGGTATTGGGATACCGATGATCGAGTCTCGGGCAAGTAACGTACCGATTGACAAAGGGAATTGTTTATGGATTGATTGAATCCTCGACGTCGTGGTTCATCCAATGAGATCATCGAGGAGCATGTGGGAGCCAACATGGGTATCCAGATCCCGCTGTTGGTTATTGACCGGAGAGTCGTCTCAGTCATGTCTGCATGTCTCCCGAACCCGTAGGGTCTACACACTTAAGGTTCAGTGACGCTAGGGTTGTAGAGATATTAGTATGCAGTAACCCGAAAGTTGTTCGGAGTCCCGGATGAGATCCCGGACGTCACAAGGAGTTTCGGAATGGTCCGGAGGTAAAGATTTATATATAGGAAGTCCAGTTTTGGCCATCGGGAAGGTTTCGGGGGTCGCCGGTATTGTACCAGGACCACCGGAAGGGTCCTGGGGGTCCACCGGGTGGGGCCACCTATCCCGGAGGGCCCCATGGGCTGAATTGGGAGGGGAACCAGCCCCTAGTGGGCTGGTGCCCCCCCTTGGGCCTCCCCTGCGCCTAGGGTTGGGAAACCCTACGGGTGGGGCGTCCCCC
>NC_041380.1:540389411-540419140 GCF_002162155.2 Triticum dicoccoides | reverse complement strand
CCCCTATATAAAGAGGGGGGGAGGGCAGCCGCACTCCCTTGCTCTTGGTGCCTCCCTCTCCCTCCGTAACACCTCTCCTCCCCGCTTGCGCTTGGTGAAGCCCTGTCGGGATCCTGCTGCATCCACCTCCACGCCGTCGTGCTGCTGGATCTTCATCAACCTCTCCTCCCCCCTTGCTGGATCAAGAAGGAGGAGACGTCTTCCCAACCGTACATGTGTTGAACGCGGAGGTGCTGTCCGTTCGGCACTTGGTCATCGGTGATTTGGATCATGACGAGTACGACTCCATCAACCCCGTTCTCTTGAACGCTTCGGCGCACGATCTACAAGGGTATGTAGATGCACTCCTCTCTCCCTCATTGCTAGATGACTCCATAGATTGATCTTGGTGATGCGTAGAATTTTTTTTTAAATTCTGCTATGTTCCCCAACAGTGGCATCATGAGCTAGGTCTATGCGTAGTTTCTATGCACGAGTAGAACACAAAGTAGTTGTGGGCGTCGATATTGTCAATTATCTTGCCATTACTAGCCTTATCTTGATTCGGCGGCATTGTGGGATGAAGCGGCCCGGACCGACCTTACACGTACGCTTACGTGAGACTGGTTCCACCGACTGACATGCACTAGTTGCATAAGGTGGCTGGCGGATGTCTGTCTCTCCCACTTTAGTCGGATCGGATTCGATGAACAGGGTCCTTATGAAGGGTAAATAGAAATTGGCAATTCACGTTGTGGTTTTGGCGTAGGTAAGAAACGTTCTTGCTAGAAACCTATAGCAGCCACATAAAAACTTGCAACAACAATTAGAGGACGTATAACTTGTTTTGCAGCAAGTGTTTTGTGATGTGATATGGCCAAAGGATGTGATGAATGATATATGTGATGTATGAGATGATCATGTTCTTGTAATAGGAATCACGACTTGCATGTCGATGAGTATGACAACCGGCAGGAGCCATAGGAGTTGTCTTTATTTATTTATGACCTGCGTGTCAACATAAACGTCATGTAATTACGTTACTTTATTGCTAAAGCGTTAGCCATAGTAGTAGAAGTAATAGATGACGAGACAACTTCAAGAAGACACGATGATGGAGATCATGATGATGGAGATCATGGTGTCATGCCGGTGACAATGATGATCATGGAGCCCCGAAGATGGAGATCAAAAGGAGCAAATGATATTGGCCATATCATGTCACTATTTGATTGGATGTGATGTTTATCATGTTTTACATCTTATTTGCTTAGAACGACGGTAGCTTAAATAAGATGATCCCTCGTAATAATCTCAAGAAAGTGTTCCCCCTAACTGTGCACCGTTGCGAAGGTTCGTTGTTTAGCATGTACAGACATGGCCTCCAGATTTACACACGCAATACACTTAGGGTGACTTGACGAGCCTAGCATGTACAGACATGGCCTCGAAACACGGAAGACCGAAAGGTCGAGCATGAGTCGTATAGAAGATACAATCAACATGAAGATGTTCACCGATGTTGGCTAGTCCATCTCACATGATGATCGGACACGGCCTAGTTAACTCGGATCATGTTTCACTTAGATGACTGGAGGGATGTCTATTTGAGTGGGAGTTCATTGAGTAATTTGACTAGATGAACTTAATTATCATGAACTTAGTCTAAAATCTTTACAATATGTCTTGTAGATCAAATGGCCCATGTTGTCCTCAACTTCAACGCGTTCCTAGAGAAAACCAAGCTGAAAGATGATGGCAGCAACTATACGGACTGGGTCCGGAACCTGAGGATCATCCTCATAGCTACCAAGAAAGATTATATCCTAGAAGCACCGCTAGGTAACGCACCTGTCCCAGAGAACCAAGACGTTATGAACGCTTGGCAGTCACGAGATGATGATTACTCCCTTGTTCAGTGCGGCATGCTTTACAGCTTAGAACCGGGGCTCCAAAAGCGTTTTGAGAGACACGGAGCATATGAGATGTTCGAAGAGCTAAAAATGGTTTTCCAAGCTCATGCCCGGGTCCAGAGATATGAAGTCTCCGACAAGTTCTTCAGCTGTAAGATGGAGGAAAATAGTTCTGTCAGTGAGCACATACTCAAAATGTCTGGGTTGCATAACCGCTTGACTCAGCTGGGAGTTAATCTCCCGGATGACGCGGTCATTGACAGAATCCTTCAGTCGCTTCCACTGAGCTACAAGAGCTTTGTGATGAACTTCAATATGCAGGGGATGGAAAAGACCATTCTTGAGGTATATTCAATGCTGAAATCATCAGAGGTGGAAATCAAGAAGGAACATCAAGTGTTGATGGCGAATAAAACCACTAAGTTCAAGAAAGGCAAGGGTAAGAAGAACTTCAAGAAGGACGGCAAGGGAGTTGCCGCGTCCGGTAAGCAAGCTGCCGGGAAGAAGCCAAAGAATGGACCCAAGCCCGAGACTGAGTGTTTTTATTGCAAGTGAAGTGGTCACTGGAAGCGGAACTGCCCAAATACTTAGTGGACAAGAAGGCCGGCAACACCAAAGGAGCTGCGGAATAGGCAGAGACTGGCAAAGGACGAGGTGACGATGCGCGTCAGGAATGGTTCCAAGGTCGATGTGATCGCCGTCGGCACGCTACCTCTACATTTACCTATGGGATTAGTATTAAACCTCAATAATTGTTATTTAGTGCCAGCTTTGAGCATGAACATTGTATCAGGATCTCGTTTAATTCGAGATGGCTACTCATTTAAATCCGAGAATAATGGTTGTTCTATTTATATGAGAGATATGTTTTATGGTCATGCTCCGATGGTGAATGGTTTATTCTTAATGAATCTCGAGCGTAATGTTACACATATTCATAGTGTGAATACCAAAAGATGTAAGGTTGATAATGATAGTCCCACATACTTGTGGCACTGCCGCCTTGGTCACATAGGTGTCAAACACATGAAGAAGCTCCATGCAGATGGACTTTTGGAGTCTCTTGATTACGAATCATTTGACACGTGCGAACCATGCCTCATGGGTAAAATGACCAAGACTCCGTTCTCAGGAACAATGGAGCGAGCAACCAACTTATTGGAAATCATACATACTGATGTGTGTGGTCCAATGAGTGTTGAGGCTCGCGGTGGCTATCGTTATGTTCTCACCCTCACTGATGACTTGAGTAGATATGGGTATGTCTACTTAATGAAACACAAGTCTGAGACCTTTGAAAAGTTCAAGGAATTTCAGAGTGAGGTTGAGAATTAACGCGACAAGAAAATCAAGTTCTTGCGATCAGATCGTGGGGGAGAATACTTGAGTCATGAATTTGGCACACACTTAAGAAAATGTGGAATAGTTTCACAACTCACGCCGCATGGAACACCTCAGCGTAATGGTGTGTCCGAACATCGTAATCGCACTCTATTGGATATGGTGCGATCTATGATGTCTCTTACCGATCTACCGCTGTCATTTTGGGGCTATGCTTTAGAGACTGCCGCATTCACTTTAAATAGGGCTCCATCGAAATCCGTTGAGATGACTGTTGACACCTGATTTTGGCAAGATACAGATTGCAATGAAGATGGTCTCGAGTGAACGGGTTTTCAGCATGAAAAGATTCACGTCGCCGAGTGGAACCACTTTGATGTTTCGGTTATATTTATTCGACTTTATCTTACGGACCGAAACTATACTCCGAGTGGCATAATTCAATGTTCCGAGTGGTTTTTGGCCAATCACGTCTTCAAGATGACCTCTGATGAAGGAGCATTATTAAGGAATTGTCTTCGTCTTGTCGAGGCAATCGATTTTGATATATAAATCATCTCAATCCAATTTCATATGCAAAAGTTAGAGGCAATACACTGCAGACCGAACCTCAACGGAAATATGGCGCGAGGTGCCAAACACTTGTCTGATAGGTTGCGCGAGTAATTAGGCCATCAAGAAGGCCTTGAATTGAAAAACCTTCAACATAGAAAAGTTTCGTCTCGTCGAGCCGATCGATTTTCATATATAGTTCGTCTCAATCCGAGGCCGTATGAGGCCTGGAGAGACAAATCAAGATCGGGCTATGTTTTCAGTCGGAAATCCGAGTGAAAAGTTTACCATCCGAGTGAAAGTTTACGGTCGAGTGAAAATTTACCGGTCGAGTGAAAGTTTGCTGACCGGATGAACTTATTATTATCCAAGTGGAAATATAGTCATCCAAGTGGAAATATGATCATCCGAGTGAAATTGTCGTCCAGGTGAAAATATTCCGAGTGAAAAGATTACCATCGGGACGAAAACTTGCCGATTGAATAAGATAGTGTCTTCCGAGTGGAAATATAGTCATCCGAGTGAAAGATTGTCTTCCGAGTGAAAAAGTCCAATCGGACGATCCGAGTGAAAGTATCTAATATCCGAGTGGATGAGCTGAAGTCCGAGTGAAATTGAACATGTGCTCGAAAGTTTATCAAAATGACCTTGGATGAAGAAGTGTTCAATACAGAAGTTGTGCGTATCATCAAAACGGTAAACTTTGATTCTGGAGTCATCATCATCAGAGATAATATATAGCCTACAAATTCACTACGAGACTCGGATAATCCAGTCTACTGCAAGACCGAGTCCGACTGGAAGATAAAGATGACCTCGAAAAGTATTCAAGATGGCCTTATTTGAAAAAGTGATCAACATGAGAGTTGTTCATATCATCGAGGCGCACAAGTTTGATATTTGGGCCGTCTCGATCGGAGATCATATGCAAGCCCAGAGGCCCGCGCAAGAAGGAAGACAGAGTTTGGGCCAGATTCAGACTGAATCCGAGTTAGAATAGAATTAGAACTCTAGGACGTGAATTGATGTAATTTTTCTTGTAAGGAAAGCCTAGATGAATCCTTTACTTGTACGGGAAGTCCAGCCGCCTCTTATATATGTTGGGGGTGACGGCCGATTGAACAACACACAATCGAACAAATCAATATACTACTTTTTCATCTATGTTTTATCTCTCCACCGTTTTTCTATCTCGTTCTTCGCTGTTCTTCGTGTTTGAGAGCTGCGAATCCCGAGGCTCTAGGGGCGAGCGAATCAACCTAGGGCAGCCCATAGCTGCTGCACTCCCTGACGGGGTCCCTCCCGGGGGTGTGGGGTTTTCGGGTCTGCAAAAGCGCCCGTCGACTGTCTTGTGTATCGCGCTGTCGGTCGGGTCTCCTTCGACGTGAGCTGCGGTGCATCACCCCCGGCGTCGAGGGTACATGTGACGTGTTCGTGTGTCAACAATGACACCGTATGAATTATGGTTTGGGAAGAAACCTAAGCCGTTGTTTCTAAAAGTTTGGGGATGCGATGCTTATGTCAAGAAACTTCAACCTGAAAAGCTCGAACCCAAATTGGAAAACTGCGTCTTCATAGGATACCCTAAAGAAACTATTGGGTATACCTTCTACCTCAGATCCGAAGGCAAGATCTTTGTTGCCAAGAATGGGTCCTTTCTAGAGAAAGAGTTTCTCTCGAAAGAAATAAGTGGGAGACAAGTAGAACTTGATGAAGTATTACCTCTTGAACCGGTTAGTGGCGCAGCTCAAGAAAATGTTCCTAAGGTGCCTGCACCGACTAGAGAGGAAGTTGATGATGATGATCATGAAACTTCAGACCAAGTTGCTACTGAACTTCATAGGTCCACAAGGACACGTTCCGCACCAGAGTGGTACGGCAACCCTGTCTTGGAAATCATGTTGTTAGACAACGGTGAACCTTCGAACTATGAAGAAGCGATGGCAGGCCCGGATTCCGAAAAATGGCTGGAAGCCATGAAATCTGGGATAGGATCCATGTATGAAAACGAAGTATGGACTTTGACTGACTTGCCCGATGATCGGCGAGTCATAGAAAATAAATGGATCTTTAAGAAGACAGACGCGGATGGTAACGTAACCATCTATAAAGCTCGGCTTGTCACTAAAGGTTATCGACAGGTTCAAGGGGTTGACTACGATGAGACTTTCTCACCCGTAGCGAAGCTGAAGTCCGTCCGAATCATGTTAGCAATTGCCGCATTCTATGATTATGAGATATGGCAAATGGACGTCAAAACGGCATTCCTTAATGGTTTCCTTAAGGAAGAATTGTATATGATGCAGCCGGAAGGTTTTGTCGATCCTAAGAATGCTGACAAGGTGTGCAAGCTCCAACGCTCGATTTATGGGCTGGTGCAAGCATCTCCGAGTTAGAACATTCGTTTTGATGAGATGATCAAAGCGTTTGGGTTTACGCAGACTTATGGAGAAGCCTGCATTTACAAGAAAGTGAGTGGGAGCTCTGTAGCATTTCTCATATTGTATGTGGATGACATACTGTTGATGGGAAATGATATAGAATTCTTGGAAAGCATAAAGGCCTACTTGAACAAGTGTTTTTCAATGAAGGATCTTGGAGAAGCTGCTTATATATTAGGCATCAAGATCTATAGAGATAGATCGAGATGCCTCATTGGTCTTTCACAGAGTACGTACCTTGACAAGATATTGAAGAAGTTTAAAATGGATCAGTCAAAGAAGGGGTTCTTGCCTGTATTGCAAGGTACGAGATTGAGCACGGCTCAATGCCCGACCACGGCACAAGATAGAGAAAAGATGAGTGTCGTCCCCTATGCCTCGGCCATAGGGTCTATCATGTATGCTATGCTGTGTACCAGACCTGATGTAAACCTTGCTGTAAAGTTTGGTAGGAAGGTACCAAAGTAATCCCAGCATGGAACACTGGACAGCGGTCAAGAATATCCTGAAGTACCTGAAAAGGACTAAGGATATGTTTCTCATTTATGGAGGTGACGAAGAGCTCGTCGTAAAGGGTTACGTCGATGCTAGCTTCGACACAGATCTGGATGACTCTAATTCACAAACCGGATACGTGTATATTTTGAACGGTGGGGCAGTAAGCTGGTGCAGTTGCAAGCAAAGTGTTGTGGCGGGATCTACATGTGAAGCAGAGTACATGGCAGCCGCGGAGGCAGCACAAGAAGCAGTCTGGGTTAAGGAGTTCATTACCGACCTAGGAGTCATACCCAATGTGTCGGGCCCGATGACTCTCTTCTGTGACAACACTGGAGCTATTGCCCTTGCCAAGGAGCCCGAGTTTCACAGGAAGACCAGGCATATCAAGCGTCGCTTCAACTCCATTCGTGAAAGTGTTCAAAATGGAGACACAGATATTTGTAAAGTACATACGGACCAGAATGTGGCAGATCCGTTGACTAAACCTCTCCCTAGAGCAAAACATGATCAACACCAGAACTGCATGGGTGTTCGATTCATCACAATGTAACTAGACTATTGACTCTAGTGCAAGTGGGAGACTGTTGGAAATATGCCCTAGAGGCAATAATAAAATGGTTATTATTATATTTCTTTGTTCATGATAATTGTCTATTGTTCATGCTATAATTGTGTTATCCGGAAATCGTAATACATGTGTGAATACATAGACCACAACACGTCCCTAGTGAGCCTCTAGTTGACTAGCTCATTGATCAAAAGATAGTCATGGTTTCCTGACTATGGACATTGGATGTCATTGATAACGGGATCACATCATTAGGAGAATGATGTGATGGACAAGACCCAATCCTAAGCATAGCTCAAAGATCATGTAGTTCGTTTGCTATAGCTTTTCCGAATGTCAAGTATCATTTCCTTAGACCATGAGATTGTGCAACTCCCGGATACCGTAGGAGTGCTTTGGGTGTACCAAACGTCACAACGTAACTGGGTGACTATAAAGGTACACTATAGGTGTCTCCAAAAGTGTCTGTTGGGTTGGCACGAATCGAGACTGGGATTTGTCACTCCGTATGACGGAGAGGTATCTCTGGGCCCACTCGGTAATGCATCATCATAATGAGCTCAGTGTGACCAAGTGGTTGATCACAGGATCATGCATTACGGTACGAGTAAAGTGACTTGCCGGTAACGAGATTGAATGAGGTATTGGGATACCGACGATCGAGTCTCGGGCAAGTAACGTACCGATTGACAAAGGGAATTGTATACGGATTGATTGAATCCTCGACATCATGGTTCATCCGATGAGATCATCGAGGAGCATGTGGGATCCAACATGGGTATCCATATCCCACTGTTGGTTATTGACCGGAGAGTCGTCTCGGTCATGTCTGCATGTCTCCCGAACCCGTAGGGTCTACACACTTAAGGTTCGGTGACGCTAGGGTTGTAGAGATATTAGTATGCAGTAACCCGAAAGTTGTTCGGAGTCCCGGATGAGATCCCGGACGTCACAAGGAGTTCCGGAATGGTCCGAAGGTAAAGATTTATATATAGGAAGTCCAGTTTTGGCCATCGGGAAGGTTTCGGGGGTCGCCGGTATTGTACCGGGACCACTGGAAGGGTCCCGGGGGTCCACCGGGTGGGGCCACCTATCCTGGAGGGGCCCATGGGCTGAATTGGGAGGGGAACCAGCCCCTAGTGGGCTGGTGCGCCCCCCCCCCCTTGGGCCTCCCCTGCACCTAGGGTTGGGAAACCCTAGGGGTGGGGCGCCCCCACTTGGCTTGGGGGGGAAGCCACCCTTTGGCCGCCGCCCCCCTTGGAGATCCATCTCCTAGGGCCGGCGCCCCCCCCCCAAGGCCCCTATATAAAGAGGGGGAGGGAGGGCAGCCGCACCCACTTGCTCTTGGCGCCTCCCTCTCCCTCCGTAACACCTCTCATCCCCGCTTGCGCTTGGCGAAGCCCTGCCGGGATCCTGCTGCATCCACCACCACACCGTCGTGCTGCTGGATCTTCATCAACCTCTCCTTCCCCCTTGCTGGATCAAGAAGGAGGAGACATCTTCCCAACCGTACGTGTGTTGAACGCGGAGGTGCTGTCCGTTCGGCACTTGGTCATCGGTGATTTGGATCACGACGAGTACGACTCCATCAACCCCGTTCTCTTGAACGCTTCTGCGTGCAATCTACAAGGGTATGTAGATGCACTCCTCTCTCCCTCGTTGCTAGATGACGCCAGAGATTGATCTTGGTGATGCGTAGAAAATTTTAAAATTCTGCTACGTTCCCCAACACCCCCCAACCTCGTGGGCCCCCTGGTGGCCCTCCGATGACCATCTTCTGCTATATGAAGTCTTTCGATGAGGAAAAAATCATAAGCCATCTTTTCGGACGAAACCCCGCTGCCATAAGGCGGAACCTTGGCGGAACCAATCTAGGGCTTTGGCGGAGCTGTTCCGCCGGGAAACTTCCCTCCGGGAGGGGGAAATCATCGCCATCGTCATCACCAACGCTCCTCTCATCCGGAGAGGGCAATCTCCATCAACATCTTCACCAGCACCATCTCCTCTCAAAACCCTAGTTCATCTCTTGTATCCAATTCTTGTGTCCAAGTCCGGGATTGGTTCCTGTGGGTTGCTAGTAGTGTTAATTACTCCTTGTAGTTGATGCTAGTTGGTTTATTTGGTGGAAGATCATATGTTCAGATCCTATATGCATATTAATACCCCTCTGATGATGAACATGAATATGCTTTGTGAGTAGTTATGTTTGTTCCTGAGGACATGGGAGAAGTCTTGCTATTAGTAGTCATGTGAATTTGGTATTCGTTTGATATTTTGATGAGATGTATGTTGTCTCTCCTCTAGTGGTGTTATGTGAACGTCGACTACATAACACTTCACCATTATTTGGGCCTAGAGGAAGGCATTGGGAAGTAATAAGTAGATGATGGGTTGCTAGAGTGACAGAAGCTTAAACCCTAGTTTATGCGTTGCTTCTTAAGGGGCTGATTTGGATCCATATGTTTCATGCTATGGTTAGGTTTACCTTAATACTTTTGCTGTAGTTGCAGATGCTTGCAATAGAGGTTAATCATAAGTGGGATGCTTGTCCAAGTAAGGACAGCACCCAAGCACCGGTCCACCCACATACCAAATTATCAAAGTACCAAACGCGAATCATATGAACGTGATGAAAACTAGCTTGACGATATTCCCATGTGTCCTCGGGAGCGCTTTTCTCTATATAAGAGTTTGTCCAGGCTTGTCCTTTGCTACAAAAACGATTGGGCCACCTTGCTGCACTTTATTTACTTTTGTTACTTGTTGGTCGTTACAAATTATCCTATCACAAAACTATCTGTTACCACTTATTTCAGTACTTGCAGAGAATACCTTGCTGGAAACCGCTTGTCATTTCCTTCTGCTCCTCGTTGGGTTCGACACTCTTACTTATCGAAAGGACTACGATAGATCCCCTATACTTGTGGGTCATCAAGACTCTTTTCTGGCGCCATTGCCGGGGAGTGAAGCGCCTTTGGTAGGTGGAATTTGGTAAGGAAAAATTTATATAGTGTGCTGAAATTTACTGTCACTTGTTACTATGGAAAGTAATCCTCTGAGGGGTTTGTTTGGGGTATCTTCACCCCGACCAGTAGAGAAAAGAGTTGCTCCTCAACCTACTGAACCTACTGAAAATGAAAATGAAAATGAAAATGCCTGCTTTGAAATTCCTTCGGGTATGTTAGAAAAACTGCTAGCTAATCCTTTTGCTGGAGATGGAACAATGCATCCTGATGAGCACCTAATATATGTTGATGAAGTTTGTGGATTATTTAAGCTTGCAGGTGTACCCGAAGATGTTGTTAAGAAGAAGGTCTTCCCTTTATCTTTGAAGGAAGACACATTGACATGGTATAGGCTATGTGATGATACGGGGTCATGGAACTACAAACTGTTGAAATTGGAATTTCATCAGAAGTTTTATCCTATGCATATTGTTCATCGTGATCGCAATTATATATATAATTTTTGGCCTCGCGAAGGAGAAAGCATCGCTCAAGCTTGGGGGAGGCTTAAATCAATGTTATATTCATGCCCCAATCATGAGCTCTCAAGAGAAATGATTATTCAAAATTTATATGCTCGGCTTTCTGATAACAATCGCACCATGCTCGATACTTCTTGTGCTGGCTCTTTTATGATGAAGACTATTGAATTCAAATGGGATTTATTAGAAAGAATTAAACGCAACTCTGAAGATTGGGACCTCGACGAAGGTAAGGAGTAAGTGAAAGTGCGTTATATCGACTAGAGGGGGATGAATAGGCGATTTTTATGAAAGTCTTCAATACGTGGAAGTTATGAAGACAAACGATAAAAATAAACCTATTACCCTGCAGCGGAAGGTAGACTACACTAGGCAAGCCATAGTCAAGTATTCAATAGAGTGAAAGCATAATGACTTAATAGCTGCAATGTAGTAAGAATCAGGTAGGAAGATATTATGAAGCCATACAGAAAATGCAGTCACTCAGTGAAGACAAAAGATAGTGCAAACATACAATGACTTCACAAGGAATAACAGTAAGTAAAGGGAAGGGAAGATGAAACCAGTGACTCGTTGAAGACAATGATTTGTTGGACCAGTTCCAATTGCTGTGACAACTGTACGTCTGGTTAGGGCGGCTAGGTATTTAAACCTTAGGACACACAGTCCCAGACACCCAGTCCTGAACACGCAGCTCGGGACTCCCAGTCCTCACCATATTCCCCTTGAGCTAAGGTCACACAGACCTCACCCAATCACTCTGGTAAGTCTTCAAGGTAGACTGCCAAACCTTCACAGACTTCGTTCACCGGCAATCCACAATGTCTCTTGGATGCTCAGAACGCGACGCCTAACCGGCTGGAGGATGCACAGTCCTCAAGTGTAATAAGTCTTCAGATCACACAGACAAGAAGACTTAAGTGATGCCTAATTCTCTTTGGCTCTGGGTGGTTAGGGCTTTATCCTCGCAAGGAATTCCCTCTCAAAGGCTTCGAGGTGGGTTGCTCTCAAATGACAAAAGCCGTATTCTCAATCTGAGCAGCCAACCGTTTATGGTTGTAGGGGGTGGGCTACTTATAGCCACTTGGCAACCCGACCTGATTTGTCCGAAATGACCCTGGGTCACTAAGGAACTAACACGTGTTCCAACGGTCAGATTTCAAACTCACACGGCAACTTTACTTGGGCTACAAGAAAAGCTGACTTGTCCGACTCTGGACAAGATTCGCTCTCATAGTCTTCACTCGAAGACATAGGTTTTTGGTTAGGCATCACTTCAGTCATTCTGACTGGTTCTCTTGGACCCCACTTAATAGTACGGTGGTTCCTATGACTCAACAAAAAATAAAAAGAACTACAAGAGATCTAAGTCTTCGAGCTCCATAGGCTTCATGTGGTGTCTTCTCTTGTCATAGTCTTCAATGTGAATATCTTCATATACCACCTTTGACTTCAATGTCTTCATACATTTTTAGGGGTCATCTCTGGTAGGAAAACCGAATCAATGAGGGACTTCTACCTGTGTTATCCTGCAATTCTCACAAACACATTAGTCCCTCAACTAGGTTTGTCGTCAATACTCCAAAACCAACTAGGGGTGGCACTAGATGAACTTACAATCTCCCCCTTTTTGGTGATTGATGACAAACTAGTTGAAGTTTTCAACGGGGAATATAATCTGTGAAATTGTAAAGGATAAGGAATTGTCTTCATAAGTTGCAAGGGCTCCCCCAGAAGATGTGTATATAAGTAATTTGCTTTTGGAATGCAAATGCACATGGCAGGTTGTACTTATGGAGATCCACTTCAACTTATGATCATAATCCACTATGCATGTGAAAGTATATGAAGATAATGACATGCATAATGGAAAATGGATGTCTGCAGAATGATCTAAGTGCGGAATTTATCGTCGCACATGCGGAATTTATCATCGCAAAACAAGGTGGCGGATAAGTAGCAGACGACCATCGAATTTAAGTGTTACAACTCAAAGAACCAAATGTAGCAAAACGAGAGTTGTAAGCACGAAGCAAAATATAAAGCACCCGCCCATATGAACCCGCTTGAAGACTATCAACCTCATATGCTTCTCCCCCTTTTGTCAGTAAGGACCAAAAAGGTTTGAAGACATAGAGCATCTACTCGTTCCCATGAGGAGTAGGTGAAGTAGCAGGGTCGTTGGTGGTGTTTGGCAGTGCTGAAGAGCTTGGAGCAGAGTTGAAGCATGCTGAAGGAGGTGGCGGTGAATTAGCATCGTCTTCATCCTCGATAACTCTGGCAGTCACTGTTGCAGCAGAGGAAGAGAACTCAGAGTCTTCAAGGGATGGAGTTCCTAGCAGCACAGCCCTTCGAGGAGGTGTGGAGTCAAACTTGAATCGCTCAGTGAAGCCATCCTCTTGAAGATCATCTTCAGAACACATCATCGTTAGCCCTTTCCATGTGCGGCGACAGGTTTCATGGGCAACGAAAGCATTCTTGGTGGCAAGATTGTGAATGCGATTAACATCCACCAAGAGGCTTTTCATCTGACGCTTCAGCCAGTCATGATGCCTATCCTATTTCTGATGAAGAGCCACAAGAAGCTCTCGGTTGTTGAGAACACGAGTGCACTTCTTGGGTCCTGGAGCAGTTGTGCTATCAGTGGCTTCAGTGGAAGCAGGGTGTGGTGCACGTGTAGTGCCAGCCAAAGGATACACCTGAGTGACTGCTTTAACTCCTTCAATGTTCTGAGAGAAACTCTGATACTCTGCATTCTGAAGACTTAGAGGTTCCTTGGCAGGCTCAGGATAGATGGCTTCAATAGAGATATCCACATCAGGCAGAAAAATCCGATGATTGCGAGCAGATGGCTGATATGAGATATCGGAGTGAAGTTTGATTAGCCGCATTACCCATGGGGCGTAGAACTTCAAGCCAAACAGATCAGAGCTTGATGCAGCAAGTTGGCGAATGAAGAAGTCCTGTGCATTGAAGCATTTTCCATGAAGAATATAGAAGATCAAAGTCTTCATTGCACCCTCAAGCTTGGCATTTGGAGAGTGCCCTTTGATGGGCCAGAGAGTTCGCCTGATGATGTGATAAATGGTTCTTGGCAGATACTCAAGGTCTTCAATGAAGAACTCCGTGGGATAAGCAGCATCTTGGGGCAATGGCTTCATCATGCTGAGCATCTGACTCATATCAGGTTCAGGCTTCTGAAACATGCTCTCAATAGCTTCACTATGCAGCTCACAGCCATGCTCGTAGAGATTGCCAGGAGTGGGCAAGCCAGTGAGCTCAATGATGTCAAAGGCTTTGGCTTCGTGATGAACGTTTCCAGTCATCCACTCCAGGACCCAAGTCTTCGGATCTCTGCTATACCCGCGGATGTGAAGTGTGGCATAGAATTGGAGCAACAACTCTTCATTCCAATGCTCTTGGTCAGTAACGAATGGCAGCAGTCCAACTTCCTTGAAGAAATCCAAAGCTTCTTCCAGACAGGGCAGACCAGCTATAGCTTCAATGTCAAGGCGCTTGTGTGGGAAGATGCGACCTTGGTTGTAAAGAATGCATGAGTAATAGCTTCGCTGCGGATAGCTCCAGAACCGATCAGATGATATCCTTTCCCTTGAGTAGGGGTTCCTGGAGCTATCGAAGAATGTGTTGTCTGCTCTGAAGCCATTGATATTGAAGGAGCCAGGTGCTGATGCAGGACCTAGGAACCTTGGCAATCTTGGGATTGGCTTCTGTACCTGAGGCCTATGCTCAACATGATAGTCGAACTGGGGACCGGCAGCAGACTCAGGAACAGAAGTGGTGGGATCAGTGGCTTCGCTGTGTTTTGATGCTTTTGTTGGGGAGGGCTCCACATTAGCTTCATTGGTGGTTGTGGCAGCCTCAAGATTTTCATCCTCCACTTGACGAGCTAGAGGGTCGGTCACAAGCACGTTCTCCTTGAGAACTGCTTCTTGGTGGGACAGGGGAGTGGGAACTTGTGGGACTTCTTCTTCCGCGGCTGATGCAGTCGGATTGTCTTCAGCAGAGACTTGAGGCCTTGGACCTTTGCGAAGCCTGCGCAACGCGGGCGACGCCTGTGGAGTTGGAGTTGGCTGGGCCTCATAGTCTTCTTCCTCTTGTGGGTGATCCGCCCATGAAACATTCTGTGCAATTGGCGTCAGTGGATGACCAATGCTGATGAGTTTGCTGTTCTCGGGCTGAGGAAGGACTGCACCATCTTCTACATGGTCATATTGACCAATGTCTTCAGTAGCGATGGGATCAGCTGCTGGAATGTCTTCAGCTTCATGAGCCTCTGTGGAAGCAGGCTCATGGATTGTCAGTTGGCGTTCAGCTTCAGGATAGACCATAGAAATGGGTTCAACTATCAAAGGCTCTGTGCGAGTAGCCCGATCTTTCTTGGTCTTCCTCTTTTTCTTGGGAGGGGCAGTGGGAGAGGCTTCAGGATGTTTCCTCTTCCTGGCTTCAGCCTCAGCAGTCCTCATCTTCTTGACCTCTGAAGCGGTTGACCGGCTTTTTGGCTTCGAGCCAGTCATTCTAGTTGGGAAGACAAACGGAACTGCTTCCTGCCTTGGTGCGTCGGGTTCAGCCGTAGCAGGCTTCTTCTTCTTCTTTGCGGCCATCCTGGGGTCGATGCCAGGACGCCCAAGGGCCTTGCGCTTCTCAGCCTCATTGTAGGCTTGCACACATCTGTCAGCCAGAGTCTTCATGCGCTCACGCGAACCCTGAGCTTCTGCATGTTTCTTCAGAAAGGCTTCCTTGAGCTCGTGCATCATGATCTTGAAGTTCTTCACTTCTTGCACACTGAGCTTGGCCATATGCTTCTTGAACTGAGCCTTTTCATAATCAATACTTTGCTTCAGTTCAACAATGCGCTGGGCGACAGCTAGCTCTAAAGCAATGGCGCCTTGGAAGGCGACACTAAGGCCAATGGGTAGCTGCAGATCTTCAAAGCTGATGTTTGGCATGTCAAACCACTCGTCAATGAAGTTATGGATGATGGTTACATCAAAGAGAGGCAGATCATTGAATATTTCTGCTTCTTCTTTGCTCTTGATGAGTTGCTCAAGAGCATCATCTGCAAGATCTTCATCACTTGACAGATCAATGTCATCATTGCGCAGAATGGCAGCAGCTGTTAGCTCTTGGCCTGTGTGTGGCAGAGGCATCTTGGCCTTCTGGGGCTTGGAGATGCGTGATAAATCTTTGGACTGCACACTGTCTTCAGGAGGTGCACTTGCCAGTGGCTTCGCCCGTGAGATTTTTGGTGAAGGGGCAGGCTTTGAAACTTTAGGCTTCTTCAACTGCTTTGGCTTCGGCACTGCAGGCGCTTCATCTGATTCAGCGTCAGCTGCAGGCTCATTCACTGCAGTCCCTTGAACCAAGATGTGAGTGATGAGGCCTTCAAGGTTGTAGAAAGGACCGATGACATTGGGTTCTGCATCTCGTGTGCCATCAGCCCTTGGAGCTGAGGGACCAAGGTTGAAGTCTAGTCCCAATGTCTTCTTGTTTTGCTTCGCTGAGTTCTGGGCAAATTGGAAGTTGCGCTTGAACAGATTGTCGTCACGACACCAGAGTAGTGACGATGGGTGTGCATCAGCAGGCTGTGGCCTACGGACCATGCAGGGATAGAAGCCTTGTTCAATGGCTTCATCTCTGGACCTGGGTAGAAGATTCTTGTATAGGATGTCTCCCCACGGTCTCTTAATGGCGTTTTTCTCAGCATATTCCTGGGTTACAAATCGGTATTTGAACCATTGTTCTGCCCAATATCTTCGAATCCATTGGATTCGGGTCTTGCGCTGATTGTAATCCTCTTCAGGATCTGTCTTGTACAGTTCTGAGAGTTCATCTGGCAGATCTCTGGATGTTTCTCCATGACGCTTTCTGCCACCCTTCCTTGCTGATTTCTCTGAAGCCATAAACTTTAAACTGAAAGGCTTCAACACGTTCAAAGGCTTCAAAGGTTTTCGCTTGCTGGACAAACAGGAACTGGCTTTGGGAGAGTTTATGTGATGCTGTAAGAATTCTGCAAATGAATGCAGACTATGAGAACCAAAGGATTCTCCCACGGACATGTACCTGTGACAGCATTAAGGTGCGAGGGAAGGGGAAGAGGTCATATGCATTCTCAGAAGATTTTGAAGATAAATCAGTTTAGAAGACATTGACCTCATCGTGCGAAGACATTCACTCATAGATAAGGAGTTGGTTCCAGATTTGTACGAATCCACAGATCAGTACAAGTGAGGAATCTAACTACTTTGTGCAGCATAAGTGAATATACTAGGCATGTTATGAGATGCAGTATGAGAGAGATCTAACTTGTGTGAATAGAAATTGCTTGTGCTAGAAAGTGACAAATCCATAGGATCAACGATGCTGTAAAAAGGAAGTTTTATTTACCACACTAAGAACTGCTAGACGGAGTGGAAGATGAGGCCGAGCAGTTCGATCTTCCGTGCCCTAACTTGGCGACGGAGGACACCTACGGCGACGGCGGAGAGGACGATGTCCGCGGTCGGCGTGAAGACGGCGTCGGAGAGGTTGCGGCAGCGAAGCGCTTCATCGCCGGCGTCGTCGAGGGCTAGCGGTGGCGCTAGGGTTCGTGCGAGAGTGGAAGAAGAGATAATGACCGCTGTGAAGTGTGTATTTATAGGTACAGGGGCGGCACTGCATTATTACATAGGTGCCCCTGGCGATTCGCATCTGAGGAACACGTGGCCATTATGCAGAATTTTGGGGTTTGTTCCACGTCCCACGCACGCCTGGATTGTCGGGTGGTCGTTCCTACTTCTCCGGGTTTCATGTGGAGGAATGAGCATTGAAAACGGACTTAATGGTTGTCTCTGTATCTTCTGCTGACAAGGACGCAAAGAAGACATTCGACAGTTTCAATAGAATGCATATGATTTGGAGAGATAGAATTTGAGATAGAAAGCATAGAGAGGTTAGGGTCCGATCACATTCACTTAGTTCAAAAGATTCAACAAGAAGACATAGCTATAAGTGAATGCTGTAGAGGACAGAACACTAGTATATATATCTATATAATCAACATAGTGAAGATAATCATGAAGATATGTTGAGATTGAAGCCAAACCAAATGTGAAGACATAGCAAATGTAACGCCATGAGTGAAACACTTCAAATAGAACATTTGGTGGTGGCGTTACCCACCGTATAGGAAGTATTAGACCCAGACACGGCGCACAATTATCGTGGCGCTCCGAAGTCAAATTCCACATTAATGTATTCACACTTAGAATGTATGTCTTCATTGATTGAAGATATACTTTACTTCGTGTGTTGCACATCTAAGTCATCAATATGCATAAGGGTTAGGATGTGTGCCTGATCACAGGACATTTGAGGATTCCAGGATATTTAGCTCACATCGTAACTTGCAAAATCTCTTCTCGTCCAAGGGCTTGGTGAAGATATCTGCCAATTGCTCTTCAGTGTTGACTTGTATGATATCAATGTCTTCCTTCACAACATGATCTCTAATAAAGTGATGATGAATTTCAATGTGCTTTGTCTTCGAGTGCTGAACTGGATTGTTGGCAATCTTGATGGCGCTTTCGTTGTCGCAGTAAAGTGGCACTTGCTTCAGATGAATGCCATAGTCCTTGAGTGTTTGCTTCATCCACAGAAGATGAGCGCAGCAAGATCCAGCAGCAATGTATTCAGATTCAGCAGTGGAGAGAGATACACAGTTCTGCTTCTTTGAAGACCAACATACAAGTGATCGTCCCAGAAAGTGACATGTGCCTGATGTAGACTTGCGATCAACTTTGTCACCAGCATAATCAGCATCCGAAAATCCAACCAGTTCAAACTCTGAGCCCTTTGGATACCATAATCCTAGAGTTGGGGTGTGAGCCAAAGATCGAAGAATTCGCTTCACAGCTAAGTGATGCGACTCCTTTGGTGCCGCTTGAAATCGAGCACACATGCAAACACTAAGCACAATATCTGGCCTAGATGCACATAGATAAAGTAAAGAACCAATCATGGAGCGGTATACCTTTTGATCGAACTCTTTACCATTATCGTCGGGGCCCAGATGATGTTTGGCTGGCATTGGTGTTGTGAAGCCTTTGCAGTCTTGCATACCAAACTTCTTCAGGCAATCTTTGAGATACTTCTCTTGAGATATGAAGATGCCGTTGCGTTGTTGTCGTATTTGAAGACCGAGGAAGAACTTCAGCTCTCCCATCATGGACATCTGATATTGCTCTTGCATCATATATCCAAACTCTTCACTGTACTTCTGATTGGTGCAGCCGAAGATAATGTCATCCACATATATTTGGCACACAAACAGTTCACCATCATATGTCTTCGTGAAGAGAGTGGGGTCTAGGGAACCAGGTATGAAGCCTTTTCTCTTCAGGAAGTATTTGAGTGTGTCATACCAGGCCCGAGGGACTTGTTTGAGGCCATACAGTGCCTTGTTGAGCTTGTATACCATGTCAGGATGTTTTGGATCTTCAAAGCCAGGCGGTTGTGCAACATACACTTCTTCTTCAATCTTGCCATTGAGAAAAGCACTCTTCACATCCATTTGATATAGAAGTATGTTATGATGATTTGCATAGGCCTGCAGTATGCATATGGCTTCAAGTCTAGCCACAGGAGCAAATGTTTCATCGAAGTCAATGCCTTCCACTTGAGTATATCCTTGAGCAACGAGACGCGCTTTGTTTTTGACAACTTGACCATGCTCATCTTGCTTGTTGTGGTATATCCATTTGCTGCCTATTATATTGTGTTTCTGTGGATCAGGACGCTTAACTAGTTCCCATACATTATTCAGCTCAAACTGTTGAAGCTCTTCTTGCATAGCTTGAATCCGTTCAGGTTCCATGAAGGCTTCTTCAACTTTCTTGGGTTCTGTTATTGAGACGAATGCGAAGTGCCCATAGAAATTTGCTAGCTGAGTTGCCCTTGAACGAGTGAGTGGACCGGGTGCATTGATGCTATCAATAATTCTTTCAGTCTGCACTTCATTGGCAACGCGAGGATGTACAGGGCGAAGATTTTGCTCTTGCTGATCATTGTCGTTGTTAGAAGGAATGTCTTCAGGCTGAGCATTGTCTTCATGTTGATCAGGTGCTGAGATGATAAGTTCTTCTTCAGGATGAGCTTCAGAAGGTATAATTTCTCCAGTTCCCATTAGCTTTATTGATTCACTGGATGGAACTTCATCTAGCACATTTGGCAGTTGCTCTATTTGTGAATCATTGGTCTCATCGAACCGCACATCCACTGTTTCAACCACTTTGTAATGAAAAAGATTGAAGACTCTGTAGGAGTGTGAATCCTTTCCATATCCAAGCATAAAACCTTCATGTGCTTTTGGTGCAAACTTTGAGGTGTGATGTGGGTCCTTGATCCAGCACCTGGCGCCAAATACTCTGAAGTAACTGACATTTGGCTTCTTGCCAGTAAGGAGCTCATAAGATGTCTTGTTCAGAAGCTTGTGAAGATAAACACGATTGATTGTATGGCATGCAGTATCAATGGCTTCAGGCCAGAATTTTCTTGGGGTCTTGTATTCATCTAGCATCATTCTGGCCATCTCAATGAGTGTTTTGTTCCTGCGTTCGATGACGCCATTCTGCTGTGGCGTGTACGGGGCTGAGAATTCAAGTGTGATGCCCAAGGTATCAAGATATGTATCAAGGCCAGTGTTCTTGAATTCAGTGCCATTGTCACTTCTGATGTGCTTTATCTTGGTGCCATAATTGTTCATAGCTCGATTGGCGAAGCGTCTGAAGACATCCTGCACTTCAGTCTTGTAAAGGATTATGTGCACCCAAGTATATCTAGAATAATCATCAACAATGACAAAGCCATAGAGACAAGCAGTAGTAGTAAGAGTTGAGTAATGAGTGGGACCAAAAAGATCCATGTGAAGCAATTCGAAGGGTCGAGTAGTGGTCATGATTGTCTTCGTGGGATGTTTGGCCCTCGTCATCTTCCCTGCTTCACAGGCACCGCATAAGTGATCTTTCTTGAACTTGACGCCCTCGATGCCTATGACATGCTTCTTCTTTGCAAGGGTGTGGAGGTTCCTCATGCCAGCATGCCCTAGCCTCCGATGCTAGAGCCAGCATTCTGAAGCTTTTGCTAGAAGACATACGGCAAGCTATGGTCCTGCTGAGAAATCTACCACGTACAAGTCATATTTTTGATACCCTTCAAATACTAGAGACTTGTCAGATTCCATTACTACAAGGCAACGATATTTTCCAAATATTTACAATCATGTTCAAATCGCAAAGCATTGAGACAGACATTAAGTTGAAGCCAAGGGATTCAACAAGCATGACTTTACCCATGTGTTGATCCCTTGAGATTGCAACTCTACCAAGACCCAATACCTTACTTTTACCAGTGTCAGCAAATGTGATGTGGCTCTTGTCGGATGGACGTAAGGTTGAGTCCATAAGAAGGCTTCTTTTGCCAGTCATGTGATTTGTACACCCACTATCAATAATCCATTCTGAAGACGCTGGTGTCGTACCCTATAGTGCAGTTAGGGGGGTAGGCTTCACCAAGAGCATTGTGAAGCAAAAACATTTGACGAACCAATGGGTTATGAAAGCTTAGATCCAGATTAGGACTAATAGGGAGAGTAGCAAGCGATTCAGGAACGAAGTACATAGTAAGACCATTCGGGCATTTGACCTTGTGCCCTACAAGATGTTTAAGGTCCCCAGCAATAGCGTCAGACGATTTTGGTTTTCTGCTGGAGACCTTTCCCTGCAAAAGAGAGTTAAGCTTTCTTAGCCACCCACATCTTCAAGGGTGGCTTAGAAGCAATAAGTCTAAGTGCAGCATCTAAGAATTTTGGCTTTGGAGCCCTAGCAAACAGTCTTGCAGGAGGACAATAGTACTCATAAGAATAAGCAGAATAGTTCTTGGTCTTATGAACATGGCAGTTTGATGAGCCTCTCTCATATTCATATGCCTGAGTATGGTTTCCTTGCAAAGCATTTGCGTTAGTGCAACTCAGGTGAGTCCTCTGTTTGTATGAAGCCTTTGGTCTGAGGTTTGTCTTCTTCACGTGAGGTGTCATGATGACATTCACAGGAAGATTCTCCAGACACCTTTTCGGAACCCAGATCTTCTTCATAGGCGGTCCATTCCTGCAGTTAGTACCAATGTACCTGGCAAACACTTCACCATTCTGATTCTTAAACAGTATATAGTTTGCATCAAAGGATTCATCAATGATAATGGGGTTAGCACAAGTGAAGCCAGATAGATTGGATGGATCTGCTGAAGGTTCCTTTGCAGCAACCCACATGGTTTTGGGGTACTGCTCAGGTTTCCAGTAAGAGCCATCAGCATTCATTTTCCTTACGAACCCAACACCCTCTTTCCTCGGGTTTTGGTTCAGAATCTGCTTTTTGAGGACATCACATAGTGTCTGATGCCCTTTAAGACTTTTGTACATCCCTGTTTCAAGCAATGTCTTCAACCTAGCATTCTCATCAGCAATAGCGGCGGTATCCTCAGCAGAGGGGTTAGTTACCACATCAACAGTTGAAGATATTGCAACAGCAGTAGCAGTAGAACATTCAGCAACAGAAGTAGCATTATCACGCTCAATGCATTTAAGACATGGTGGTTCAAATCCTTCCTGAGTGGAACTGATCTGTTTGGCGCGAAGTGACTCGCTTTCCTTTTGAAGATCTTCATGAGCCGCTCTCAATTTCTCAAGATCTTACTTCCTTTGAAGATAATCATAGGAAAGCTTTTCATGAGTTGTTGAGAGAGTTTCATGACGACTTTCAAGTTCCTGATACTTAACGTGAAGATTTTTTATGTCTTCAATTAAGGATTCAGATCGAGTCATTTCAGCACCTAACAGATCATCGCTTCTGTCTAACAATTTTTTAATATGTTCCATAGCTTTCTGTTGTTCAGTTGCAATTTTAGCAAGTGTTTTGTAGCTGGGTTTTGAACCACAATCAGAGTCATCGTCACTAGATGTTTGATAGTGAGTAGTGCATGTGTTTACCTTGGCACCGCGTGCCATGAAGCAGTAGGTAGAAGCGGAGTAGTCCTTGTCATTTGCATCGGTGTCGGTGATGAAGTCATTGTCTTCAGTGTTGAAGATGGACTTGGCAACGTATGTTGTAGCCAGACTTGCGACGCCTGAATCGGACTCCTCCTCAGACTCCACCTCCGCCTCCTCAGAAGCAGACTCCTCCTCTGAATCCATTTCCTTGCCAACAAATGCACGTGCCTTGCCAGATGAGCTCTTCTTGTGTGATGAAGACTTTGAGGAAGACTTGGAAGAAGACTTTGAGTATTTCTTCTTCTTCTTGTCGTTAGAGTCATATTCCTTGCTCTTCTTATTCTTTTTGTTCTCATTGTCCCACTTTGGACACTCAGAGATGAAGTGGCCAAGTTTCTTGCACTTGTGACATGTTTTCTTCTTGTAGTCATGAGCAGAAGCTTCATCATTCCTTGAGCTTGATCCGTAAGACTTTCTGAAGCCTTTCTTCTTGGTGAATTTTTGGAACTTCTTGACAAGCATAGCAAGTTCCCTTCCAATGTCTTCAGGATCATTAGAACTGCTGTCAGATTCTTCTTCAGATGAGGAGACAGCTTTTGCCTTCAAGGCACGAGTTTGCCCATAGTTTGGACTGTAGATATCTCTTTTCTCAGAAAGCTGAAACTCATGTGTGTTGAGCCTCTCAAGTATGTCAGACGGATCGAGTGTCTTGAAATCAGGACGTTCTTGAATCATCAGGGCTAGGGTGTCAAACGAACTATCAAGTGATCTCAGTAGTGTCTTGACGACTTCATGTTTGGTGATCTCAGTAGCACCGAGGGCTTGAAGCTCATTCGTGATGTCAGTGAGTCAGTCAAATGTGTGCTGGACATTCTCATTGTCATTTCGCTTGAAGCGGTTGAAGAGGTTGCGAAGGACACTGATTCTCTGATCTCTCTGGGTTGAGACGCCTTCATTGACCTTGGAGAGCCAGTCCCAGACCAGTTTAGATGTTTTCAAAGCACTCACACGGCCATACTGTCCTTTGGTCAGATGACCACAGATGATATTCTTGGCAGTAGAGTCCAGTTGAACGAATTTCTTAACATCAGCAGCAGTGACACCTTCTCCAGCCTTGGGAACGCCGTTCTCGACGACATACCATAGGTCGACATCAATTGCTTCAAGATGCATGTGCATCTTATTCTTCCAGTAGGGATATTCAGTTCCATCGAAGACGGGGCACACAGCGAAGACTTTAATTATCCCTGTAGTCGACATAGCTAAAACTCCAGGTGGTTAAACCGAATCACACAGAACAAGGGAGCACCTTGCTCTGATACCAATTGAAAGTGCGTTATATCGACTAGAGGGGGTGAATAGGCGATTTTTATGAAAGTCTTCAATACGTGGAAGTTATGAAGACAAACGATAAAAATAAACCTATTACCCTGCAGCGGAAGGTAGACTACACTAGGCAAGCCATAGTCAAGTATTCAATAGAGTGAAAGCACAATGACTGAATAGCTGCAATGTAGTAAGGATCAGGTAGGAAGATATTATGAAGCCATACAGAACATGCAGTCACTCAGTGAAGACAAAAGATAGTGCAAACATACAATGACTTCACAAGGAATAATAGTAAGTAAAGGGAAGGGAAGATGAAACCAGTGACTCGTTGAAGACAATGATTTGTTGGACCAGTTCCAGTTGCTGTGACAACTGTACGTCTGGTTAGGGCGGCTAGGTATTTAAACCTTAGGACACACAGTCCCGGACACCCAGTCCTGAACACGCAGCTCAGGACACCCAGTCCTCACCGTATTCCCCTTGAGCTAAGGTCACACCGACCTTGCCCAATCACTCTGGTAAGTCTTCAAGGTAGACTCCCAAACCTTCACAGACTTCGTTCACCGGCAATCCACAATGTCTCTTGGATGCTCAGAACGCGACGCCTAACCGGCTGGAGGATGCACAGTCCTCAAGTGTAATAAGTCTTCAGATCACACAGACAAGAAGACTTAAGTGATGCCTAATTCTCTTTGGCTCTGGGTGGTTAGGGCTTTATCCTCGCAAGGAATTCTCTCTCAAAGGCTTCGAGGTGGGTTGCTCTCAAACGACAAAAGCCGTATTCTCAATCTGAGCAGCCAACCGTTTATGGTTGTAGGGGGTGGGCTACTTATAGCCACTTGGCAACCCGACCTGATTTGTCCGAAATGATCCTGGGTCACTAAGGAACTGACACGTGTTCCAACGGTCAGATTTCAAACTCACACGGCAACTTTACTTGGGCTATAAGCAAAGCTGACTTGTCCGACTCTGGACAAGATTCACTCTCATAGTCTTCACTCGAAGACATAGGTTTTTGGTTAGGCATCACTTCAGTCATTCTGACTGGTTCTCTTGGACCCCACTTAACAGTACGGTGGTTCCTATGACTCAACACAAAAGAAAAAGAACTACGAAAGATCTAAGTCTTCGAGCTCCATAGGCTTCATGTGGTGTCTTCTCTTGTCATAGTCTTCAATGTGAATATCTTCATATACCACCTTTGACTTCAATGTCTTCATACATTTTTAGGGGTCATCTCTGGTAGGAAAACCGAATCAATGAGGGACTTCTACCTGTGTTATCCTGCAATTCTCACAAACACATTAGTCCCTCAACTAGGTTTGTCGTCAATACTCCAAAACCAACTAGGGGTGGCACTAGATGCACTTACAGTAAGGTCTGACACCTAAGTTTGATTGTGTTAAATCTTTTATGGATACCGATGTTTTCCGTAAATTTAGCACTAAATATGGACTTGACTCTGAGATAGTAGCTTCTTTCTATGAATCTTTTGCTACTTATGTTGATCTCCCCAAGGAGAAGTGGTTTAAATATCATAAACCATAGAAGTAAAAGTAGCTGCAGCTATTAAAGTTGAAGAAAAGACTATCACTTATAATGATCCAATTGTTCCTACTTCTTATGTTGAGAAACCACCTTTCCCTGTTAGGATAAAGGATCATGCTAAAGCTTCAACTGTGGTTCGTAAAAGCAATATTAGAACACATACACCTCCTGAGCAAGTTAAAGTTGAACCTAATATTGCTATTGTTAAAGATCTCCTGGCTGATAATATTGATGGGCATGTTATTTATTTCTGTGATGAAACTGCTAGAATTGCTAAACCTTGTGCTAAAGATAAACCTAGACCGGTGGTAGGCATGCCTGTTATTTCTGTTAAAATAGGAGATCATTGTTATCATGGCTTATGTGATATGGGTGCCAGTGCTAGTGCAATACCTATTGGCCTATATAGAGAAATTATGCATGATATTGCACCTGTTGAGTTAGAAGATATTGATGTCACAATTAAACTTGCCAATAGAGATACTATATCACCAATGGAAATTGTTAGAGATGTTGAAGTCTTGTGTGGGAAAACTAAATATCCTGCTGATTTTCTTGTTCTTGGTTCCCCACAAGATAGCTTTTGTCCCATTATATTTGGTAGAACCTTCTTAAACACTATTAATGCTAAGATATATTGCAAAAAGGATGTTGTTACTATCGGTTTAGATGATATGTCTCGTGAATTTAATTTCTCTAAATTTAGTAGACAACACCGTGAAGAAGAATTACCTAGTAAGGATGAAATTATTGGTCTTGCTTCTATTGCCGTACCTCCTAGTGATCCTTTAGAACAATATTTGCTAGACCATGGAAATGATATGTTTATGAATGAAAGAAGGGAAATATATGAAGTATTCTTTAAACAGGAACCTATTCTGAAACACAATTTGCCTGTTGAAATCCTAGGGGATCCTCCTCCACCCAAGGGTGATCCCGTATTTGAGCTTAAACCGTTGCCTGATACTCTTAAATATGCTTATCTTGATGAGAAAAAGATATATCCTGTTATTATTAGTGCTAACCTTTCAAAGCATGAGGAAGAGAGATTATTGAAAACTCTGAAGAAGCACCGTGCTGCTATTGGGTATACTCTTGATGATCTTAAGGGCATTAGTCCCACTCTATGTCAACATAAAATAAATTTGGAAGAAGGTGCTAAACCAGTTCATGATCATCAATGACGGTTGAATCCTAAAATGAAAGATGTGGTAAGAAAGGAAATACTAAAGCTCCTTGAGGCAGGTATAATCTATCCCGTTGCTGATAGTCAGTGGGTAAGTCATGTTCATTGTGTCCCTAAGAAGGGAGGTATTATTGTTGTTCCTAATGATATAGATGAATTGATTCCTCAAAGAGTTATTACAGGTTATAGGATGGTAATTGATTTTCACAAATTAAATAAGGCCACTAAAAAGGATCATTACCCCTTACCTTTTATTGATCAAATGCTAGAAAGATTATCCAAACATACACATTTTTGCTTTCTAGATGGTTATTCTGGTTTCTCTCAAATACCTGTGTCAGCCAAGGATCAATCAAAGACTACTTTTACTTGCCCTTTTGGTACTTTTTCTTATAGACGTCTGCCTTTTGGTTTATGTAATGCACCTGCTACCTTTCAAAGATGCATGATGGCTATATTCTCTGACTTTTGTGAAAAGATTTGTGAGGTCTTCATGGACGATTTTTCCGTCTATGGATCTTCTTTTGATGATTGCTTGAGCAACCTTGATCAAGTTTTGCAGAGATGTGAAGAAACTAATCTTGTCTTGAATTGGGAAAAGTGCCACTTTATGGTTAATGAAGGTATTGTCTTGGGGCATAAAGTTTCTGAAAGAGGTATTGAAGTTGATAGAGCCAAGGTTGATGCTATTGAAAAGATGCCATGTTCCAAGGACATGAAAGGTATAAGAAGTTTCCTTAGTCACGCCGGATTTTATAGGAGGTTCATTAAGGAGTTCTCAAAAATTTCTCGGCCTCTAACTAATCTATTACAAAAAGATATACCATTTGTCTTTGATGATGATTGTGTAGAAGCATTTGAAATACTTAAGAAAGCATTGATCTCTGCACCTATTGTTCAGCCACCTGATTGGAATTTACCCTTTGAAATTATGTGTGATGCTAGTGAGTATGCTGTAGGTGCTGTTCTAGGGCAAAGAGTTGATAAGAAATTAAATGTTATTCAATATGCTAGTAAAACCCTAGACAATGCTCAAAGAAATTATGCTACTACTGAAAAAGAATTCTTAGTAGTTGTATTTGCTTGTGATAAGTTCAGACCTTATATTGTTGATTTTAAAGTAACTATTCACACTGATCATGCTGCTATTAAATATCTTATGGAAAAGACAGATGCTAAACCTAGACTTATTAGATGGGTTCTCTTGCTACAAGAATTTGATTTACATATTGTTGATAGAAAGGGAGCTGAGAACCCCGTTGCAGACAACTTGTCTAGGTTAGAAAATGTGCTTGATGACCCACTACCTATTGATGATAGCTTTCCTGATGAGCAACTAAATGTCATAAATGCTTCTCATATGGCTCTATGGTATGCTGATTATGCTAATTACATTGTTGCTAAATTTATACCACCTAGTTTCACATACCAGCAAAAGAAAAAGTTCTTCTATGATTGGAGACATTACTTTTGGGATGACCCACATCTTTATAAAGAAGGAGTAGATGGTGTTATTAGACGTTGTGTACCTGAGCATGAACAGGAACAGATCCTACACAAGTGTCACTCCGAAGCTTATGGAGGACGCCATGCTGGAGATAGAACTGCACATAAGGTATTGCAATCTGGTTTTTATTGGCCTACTCTCTTCAAATATGCCCATAAGTTTGTCTTATCTTGTGATGAATGTCAAAGAATTGGTAATATTAGTAGACGTCAAGAAATGCCTATGAACTATTCACTCGTTATTGAACCATTTGATGTTTGGGGCTTTGACTATATGGGACCTTTTCCTGCCTCTAATGGATATACACATATTTTAGTTGATGTTGATTACATTACTAAGTGGGTAGAAGTTATTCCAACTAGTAGTGCTGATCATAACACTTCTATTAAAATGCTTAAAGAAGTTATTTTTCCAAGATTTGGAGTCCCTAGATATTTAATGACTGATGGTGGTTCACATTTTATTCATTGTGCTTTCGGTAAAATGCTTGCTAAGTATGATGTTAATCATAGAATTGCATCTCCTTATCACCCTCAGTCTAGTGGTCAAGTAGAATTGAGTAATAGAGAGCTCAAATCAATTTTGCAAAAGACTGTCAATAGGTCTAGAAATAATTGGTCCAAGAAACTTGATGATGCATTATGGGCCTATAGAACTGCATATAAAAATCCTATGGGTATGTCTCTGTATAAAATGGTTTATGGAAAAGCATGTCACTTACCTCTTGAACTAGAACACAAGGCATATTGCGCTATTAAAGAGCTCAATTATGATTTTAAACTTGCCGGTGAGAATAGGTTATTCGATATTAGCTCACTCGATGAATGGAGAACACAAGCCTACGAAAATGCCAAGTTGTTTAAAGAAAAGGTTAAAAGATGGCATGATAAAAGGATACAAAAGCGTGAGTTTAATGTAGGTGATTATGTATTGCTATACAACTCTCATTTAAGATTGTTTGCAGGAAAACTTCTCTCTAAATGGGAAGGTCCTTACATTATCGAGGAGGTCTATCGTTCTGGTGCCATAAAAATCAACAACTTCGAAGGCACAAATCCGAAGGTGGTGAACAGTCAAAGAATCAAACATTATATCTCAGGTAATCCCATAAATGTTGAAACCAATGTTATTGAAACCGTAACCCTGGAGGAATACATAAGGGACACTTTCCGGAACGTTTCAGACTCCGAAAAGGAATAGGTATGTGGTACGGTAAGTAAACCGACTACAAAACAGTTTTTAACACAACATTTCTCCGTTTTGGAATATTTAGAAAAATAGAAAAATAAGTAGCAGTCCGGGAAGGACACGAGGCCTCCACGATGGTGGAGGGCGCGCCCTAC
>NC_041380.1:540350088-540389221 GCF_002162155.2 Triticum dicoccoides | reverse complement strand
GCACGCCCCCTACCTCGTGGGTACCTCGTGCGCTTTCTGGACTCCGTTTTCTTACACGACACGTATTTTGGTCGGTAAAAATTCATTATATAATCTCCCGGAGATTCTGACCTCCGTATCACGCAAATATCTCTTGTCTTTGTTTCGAGCTATTTTTTGTCAGGGTTGTCAAGGCCAGGCACTATGTCATCTCCCTCCTCCTCCAACCATGAGGACAACGATGCTTGGCTAATGAAGATAGAGCTGAAGAGAGAAGAACCCATGGAGATCAACAAGGAGGAAGGGATCAAGAAAGCCACGGAGGACCAAGTTCCGGCAACAGAAGACATCCTTCAACTTGATCACAATCTTCTTACCCCAACTGAGATCGAAGCTCTCAAGATGATTGAGTTAGCTCGTATACAAAATAAGTATCTCACACGTGAAAATATTTTGTTGAAGGAGCATATCATCGCACTCAAAGGCATTATCTGCAAGTTAGAAGACCTCCTACGCTCGATGTGTGACTATCCATCATCAACAACTCCACCTTCTTCACCAACAAAGAAGAACTAAGCATCGGGTATGGGCACTCCCCTTGGCAACTGCCAAGCTTGGGGGAGTGCCCCGGTATCATATCACCATCACTTTTATCTTTACCGTTTTTCTTAGTTCGATCCTTTTGGTAATATCTTGATATAGTAGAATAAAAGCTTTTAGTATGATCTAGTTGTAAGTTTTGCTTTATGATCCTTCTATGTAATCGAGTCCGTGAGCTATATATAATAAAGATTAGTGTTGAGTCAAGGGCTTGATTATTTTGCCATGATCCTAAGTGAATAAAAGAAAAGAGAAAGAAATAAAAAGAAACAAAAGAAATCATAATTAAGTGACGGTGTCCTGGACTAGGGGGTACCCACCACGTCGTCTCCCGATATGTTAAATTGGGCCGAGGACCCCCATGGCCGTATACTCATGGGCCAGTTCGGACAGCTGCCGCATACATGGTAGATTCCACAATACTTGGTGATCAAGACAAGGACTCCTCCGCACCGGCGTATTCAGCTAGGACTCTTGTTATCCTAGGCCTCTGGTGCATTATATAAACCGAGGCCAGGCTAGTCGATAGATATATACATACAATCATACCATAGGCTAGCTTCTAGGGTTTAGCCTCTCCGATCTTGTGGTAGATCAACTCTTGTAATACCTATATCATCAAGAATAAATCAAGCAGGACGTAGGGTTTTACCTCCATCAAGAGGGCCCGAACCTGGGTAAACATCATGTCCCCTGCCTCCTGTTACCATCGATCCTAGACGCACAGTTCGGGACCCCCTACCCGAGATCCGCCGGTTTTGACACCGACATTGGTACTTTCATTGAGAGTTCCGTTGTGTGATCGGCAAAAGGATCAATGGCTCGCCCGCAGGTCAACTACGGCGCCGGCATCTTCGTCGCCAGCTCGACTGGTCACCTTGGCTCGATCGAGGATCGTGCTCCATCTCCAATCGTCATGTTCGGACGGGGGCCTTTTTCAACATCAACTCTGATCTCTATCATGATCATAGAGGAGTCATCCATGGAGCTCGAGGGCTCAACGTCAACATTGCCCTCGGGTGGCCGCGCTGTTTTTATGGACAGCGAACTTGTATTCGCCGTCACCACCTCCTCGAGCGTCGGTTTGATGATTTCTTTGGTGGAATAGTGCGGAATTACGTCTACAACAGCCATGCAAAATTTCGTCGAGTTCCAATGGAGGAATCTCCGGCAATCTATGATATACCGGAGCCCTGTCAAGTCTGGATGGGAATCTGGACGAGTTTAGTGCGTGGTCTCCAGAGCCTATCTCGGAGGTCCTTTGGAAGATCCAACCGTTCATCTACTGCGGAATTCCCATATCTACCACCCCTCCAAATTTCAGCTCGATCCGATGATTCAAACTCCGGGAACCTTCCAATGAGTGGACCAATTTTCGGATCCATTTTCTGCGCGAATACGGATCCGACCCGAATTCATGTTTCTTTATGAACGTGATATTGGACAACCTTTTTAGAGAATTATCTTCTAGGGTATTGTGTGTTGTTTTTAAACACGCACCCGTAAATTTTTAAGCCATCCCTGAGGTTATCTTCATCATCATGCTGGTGTCAAACCAGTCCGGCAATATTGCTTCAAGACTGCCGACCTGCGCTAGACACGTCGTCACTTTGTTGAGCCGAGCTCAACTTCTTCGGATCATCATCTTGGCAAGCCGAACAAAAGTCCGGCATCGTGAAGGATAAATCATCACCAACATCTCCGCCCCATGGATTACACGGAGCGGGCATACCGGCATCGCTGCACGGTCACTTCATCAAACCGGCATCGACCACGTCACGACCTACATCGGCAGGGCCACACTATTGCTTCTTCAAGCTGGTGTCCATCACGCCAACCTACTTCGACTCATCGGCTGACACTGAGGCTTCGACATCTCGGCTGGACCGAGGGCTTCGCCATCTCTTCATCAACCTACTCCGGAGACTTCAGCGTCACTAGTCGACCAGCTCCGTCACGTTAGCTGGACCGAGGGCTTTGCCTCGGCGAGCCAACCTTTGCCAGTATCGCCATACCGTCGCTTTATCGCCCATCAGGCAATGGGTGTGTGGATCGAGTCCCAATTTTTGGAATCACCTTTCTTTGGATTGCTACAACAAATAAACCAGGTGCTATTAATCCTAGTTTTTTTTCTTGTTCCGGTTCATTTTTCCCAAGGAATTATTACTCTAGTTTGTTCATCATATGTACACAGGTCTATCAAATGATAGCCGCATTAACGAGGTCGCATGGTGGTTCGGTCAGTTTCCGTACATGGTCCGGCGAACGCCGCATCCGGAACTCGGACCGACCTGTGAATTCAGGCTTTGCCACGCCTTTACCGCATCACGCCGACGCCCTGCATCGACATTGACTTCGGCGCCAGGCCATATTTCTTCTATTACTCACTTTGCATAAATTATTTATTATGCAACGATTTTTTTAATTATTATTATTACTATTATCTCCGGTTTGCACTATTTTTTGTGCACAGGAAAATGATCTGGATTGGGCAGTATCGTCAACTCGCCGTACTGACATACCACGTCACCTCGGCTAGACAGGGGGCTTCATCAACACTTCATTACCCCATGCCGGGGACTTCGGCATCACTCTTCCAGCCTGCATTGACCATGCTATGTCACCACTCGGCGTGTCGAGCTCTCCGCTCCGCCACCTCGGGACCGGCTTGGGGGATGGAACCTTGTCCCGCATCAAGCTCGGACCGCGTCATCAATGCCGAACACATTAACCAGCTAAGTCGCTTTCATGCTCAAAGTTTTAATTTTTAACTTGTGTTCGGTTCGACCAAGCATTATACTTTTTTGGAAAAAAGTTGCTTGTAAAAAATCTCCTTGTCAAAACTTTGTTTGTGACATGCAAATTCAAATACCCCGTTTATTTGGGGGCTCCCTTGACGGAGCTTTTCCTCTTGCATATGATTATACTTGTACGGCTTCATTCCTTGTTCGTGTATTACGCCACAATATGCACCATATTGACATAAGCGATTTGCAAGCTGGGTTGCCTGGCTCCTGTGCTTACCCCTACGTTCCTGATTGTTCGGCTAGGGAGTAAAGGGAGCACCTCTGCGATTGTAACGGCCGGGTCATCCCAGCTCTAACCTCAGACTGGGTGAAGCCGAAAGCTAGCGCTCTTGTTGTTTTCAATCATGGTCGGCACACAACGGAACTCATGAGTACAAAAATCTATTGCACAAGTCTCATAGTAATAATGAGCACTGAAGAAAGGTATCGGTGGGGGGTACTATTTTCTTTGAAGATGCTTCTTACACTTTGTTAGTAATATAGCATAAGTTCCCTGAGCGCGCTTTGTCTGTTACAGCCTTATGGCCTGATTGCCTGGTCATCGGAAACACCGTCGATACTCTCGACAGGCGGAGTACATCACACTTTTCGGCCCTTGGCCGAAGAGGGAGAAGCCGACGGTCGGTTAAGACGCGTTTAAAGTTCGGGTGAATATAAATATGATACAAGTACTTCGGTACATACAATCATTATACATAAAATTCTTACCCAAGTCACTTGGGGGCTCTTAAAATTTATATATGAGCTGTAAATGTGTTTTCTTCTTGGTCGTTGTCAAAACACGATAGAAGCACAATTTTTTCTTTCTCTTCCAATTTTCGGATTGGCACCGAACACTTGATCTTGTTCGGATGTCATGTTTTTACTGACGTTTTTTGGATTTTCAAGATTTTGGCACTTTTAAACTATTTGTGTGTTTTTCAGCCCAAGTCTCGCAGTGCAAAGCCGGACACCTTTAGAGATTCGGCAAAAAAAATCTCGGATATTGCTATATATGCATCGGTGTCGAATTGTATCTTCGGTCAATAGTTGGGTTGCCCGGCTCCTGCGCTTGCCTCCTACATTCCGCTCTGTTCGGCTAGGTGTGCAAAGGAGAACCACTGCGATTGTGCTTCCAGCTCACTTGGTTAAGCACCTCAGTGGAGAAAGCCGAAAACTGACTGTCACAATAAGCGTAAACTGGTCAGCAATCCGATGACTATATTAAATGACAGGCCATTCATAACATTGGCCGAAGTGTTTGCGGCTTGACCTTGATTGTCGCCGAACACTACTGGGGGCTAGTAACTGGCCTCCCAAACTAAAATCATCAATATTTTGCTGTTACATTAGAGCTGAGGTTTCATGATCATGCTTAGCATGACAACCCAAAGAAAGGGATCGATAGCGGGACTATTTTCTTTGGAAGACATTTCTTATGTTAAACAGTAATATAACATATCTCTCTGCGTACCTTTGTTTATAAAACCGTATGGCCAGATTGCCTTGTTTGTCGTAAATCTTTGCCCTCATAAAGGCTTTATAAAGTAAGACAAACACTCCTCGGCTACTGGCCGAGGAGGTAGAAGCCGATGGTCGGTCAACAAAGTTTTGAACAATGCGGATCCGAGCATTAAATGACGTAAAGTACTTGGATACAGAGAGTCATTACACATAATTTGTGATTTTAATATGGATATCGATCCTTAATTCGGCTACTAGGCTTTGGGCTTATTATTTAAAAATATTAAAGGGGCACATCGATCCCCTGATCTAGTGTTGCCACCCAACCAGTGTCTCGGGGGCTACTGCATTGCCTGTCCAATGCAGAAAATTTTAAGTGCAATACAGTTGTCGAGGAGATTTTGATCCTCAGGTTGGTCGGTCGCACCCAACCCGAGTCTCGAGGACTAAGCACGCTGCTTTTTGTGTCCCGAAGTATTCTGCCGAGCTAGGACTTGACCCTCAGGCCGATTTTGCAAATCAACATGAGTCTCAGCGGCTACTGGGATCAGCGGTCTTACATCATCCTTCAGGTGCATCTCGGGTTTTAAACCGATACACACCTTGAGGGCTACTGGCTATATATCTCGGCAGAGAATAAATTGCACCAATCAAAAATATTGACAGAAAATCGGCCCACAGTCGGGGTGGTGCACCACCTCGGAAGCAGTCCGGCATAAAGCTCGGGCGCTAGTGGTTGGCTCCATAGAGGGCATTTCCGGCATTAAGCTCGGCTAAACTCCTTCAACTTTTTTGAACACAGGTGATATGACACCTCGGATATAGTCCAGCGTTGGAGCTTGGACACAGTCCGGCGTTGGAGCTCGGATATATTTCGGCGTTGGAGCTCGGATACATTTCGGCGTTGGAGCTCGAAAGCAGTCCGGCATTGGTGCTCGGCTGCAAAAAATACCTTCAATGCAGTCCGGCGTTAGAACTCGGACGCAAGAGGACACTGCCTCCCGGGAACAACTTCAAACCCAAGGTGTGGCATAAAAATAACAAGGCATTGATAAAGGCCGGAAACTTAAAGGGGCTCCTCGGATACCTGACGTGTAAACTCGTCGAATGCATTTCGGCGATCCTCGAGATCGAAGATAAGAAGATTTGTTGAACCAGTTTTCAAGACCGACAACCAAAGATGAAGAACAGTTCGGAAGAATCGAGGAGCGTCCCTAACTTGAAGACCGGTTCAGGGGGCTACTGATGGTGTCCTGGACTAGGGGGTACTCACCATGTCATCTCCCAATCTGTTAAATTGGGCCGAGGACCCCCATGGCCGTATACTCATGGGCCAGTTCGGATAGCTGCCGCATACATGGAAGATTCCACAAGACTTGGTGATCAAGACAAGGACTCCTCCCCACAGGCGTATTCGGCTAGGACTCTTGTTATCCTAGGCCTCTAGTGCATTATATAAACCGAGGCCAGGCTAGTCAATAGATATATACATACAATCATACCATAGGCTAGCTTCTAGGGTTTAGCCTCCCCGATCTCGTGGTAGATCAACTCTTGTAATACCCATATCATCAAGAATAAATCAAGCAGGACGTAGAGTTTTACCTCCATCAAGAGGGCCCGAACTTGGGTAAACATCGTGTCCCCTGCCTCCTGTTACCATCAATCCTAGACGCACAGTACGGGACCCCCTACCCGAGATCCACCGGTTTTGACACCGATAATAAGGATCTTATGGAGAGTAATGAGCTCACATAGAAAGAGTATGATGAATAAAAGTTGTTGAGAGTTGACAAACATAGTTTTGGTCATCGTTGCAATTAATATGAAGTAATAAAGAAAGAGAGGTCTTCACATATAAATATACTATCTTGGACATCTTTTATGATTGTGAGCACTCATTAAAATATGACATGCTAAAGAGTTGACGTTGGACAAGGAAGACAACGTGATGGGTTATGTTTTCTTACATCTGAGATAAATTATATTGTCATGGATCATCCAACATGGTTGAGCTTGCCTTTCCCCCTCATGCTAGCCAAATTCATCGCACCAAGTAGAGATACTACTTGTGCTTCCAAATACCCATAAACCAGTTTTGACATGAGAGTCCACCATACCTACCTATGGGTTGAGTAAGATCCTCCAAGTAAGTTGTCATCGGTGCAAAGCAATAAAAATTGCTCTCTAAATATGTATGACTTATTAGTGTGGGAGAAAATAAACTTTATACGATCGTGTGATATGGAAGAAATAAAAGTGACAGACTGCATAATAAAGGTCCATATCACAAGTGGCAATATAAAGTGACGTTCTTTCGCATTAAGATTTTGTGCATCCAACCATAAAAGCGCATGACAACCTCTGCTTCCCTCTGCGAAGGGCCTATTTTTCACTTTTATCTCCTACCTTGCATAAGAGTCATGGTGATCTTCACCCTTCCTTTTTTACATTTTATCCTTTGGCAAGCACAGTATGTTGGAAAGATCCTGGTATATATGGCTAATTGGATGTGAGTTTTCATGAACTATTATTGTTGACATTACCCTTGAGGTAAAACATTGGGAGGCAAAACTATAAGCCCCTATCATTCTCTATGTCCGACTAAAACTCCATACCCATAAGTATTGCGTGAGTGTCAGCAATTGTGAAAGACTATATGATAGTTGAGTATGTAGACTTGCTAAAAATCTCTTATATATTGACTCTTTCCTATGTTAAGATAAATTGCAATTGCTTCAATGACTGAGATTATAGTTTGTTAGTTTTCAATGAAGTTTATGATTCATACTTGAAATTGTGATTGAATTATTACTCTAGCATAAGAAATCATATGACAAGAATTATATAAGTTGTTGTTCTAAGAATGATCATGATGCCCTCATGTCCGTATTTTATTTTTATTGACACCTCTATCTCTAAACATGTGGAAATATTTTTCGATTTCCTTTCGCTTGAGGACAAGCGAGGTCTAAGCTTGGGGGAGTTGATACGTCCATTTTGCAACATGCTTTTATATTGATATTTATTGCATTATGGGTTGTTATTACACATTATGTCACAATACGTATGCCTATTGTCGGTGTACTAGAGTAGGGGTACCCTAGTATCCCGAACTCGTGCACGGGCAGTTGCAGCACCCCGCGGCAAGGCTTGCCGGGTGACCGCCAAGACCCTCTGTGGATCCCTTGAAGACCATTCAAGAACAAAGTACTCAAACCAAGGCCCCGGCAAGAGGAGCTTGCCGGGAAGGCCAAACAGGGCCCCGGCAAGAGGATCTTGCCGGGAAGAGACAAGACCCCGGCAAGAGGAGCTTGCCGGGAAGGCTACTCAAGGCATACCAAGAAAGCTTGCCGCGACGCGCCCTGCGTCCCGGCAAGATCCGGCGAGCGACAAGCTTCCGGACGCGACAAGACGACGGCCGCGGCAAGGAGCCTGCCGCGGGAAACCCCCACTTCGTGCCCGCGCTCCAGCACACCTGCTAACGTGTCGCTCTGGGACTCTCCCAAGCACACGTGGCAGGAGGCCGTGCAGCTAGGGGTACGTGGTGGCAAGCGGAGATGAAGAGAAGCCCATCGTGGCAAACGGTGGCGCTCCTAACGGTCACCTTTTGCACTGTTTAGGAGACTCAGACAGGCATTTAATGCCCTTGTCCCCTGCCGTCAGAGTTAGGTAGGGTGCACTGTATCCACAGTAGCGGTAGCTGCACCTACCGCATCCTTTTCCATTTTTACCCTTCTAGTCTACGTTGCCACCTCTGGGTAACCCCTTGAAAGTATAAAAGGAGGCCCAAGCGCAACGTAGAGGAGGTTCGGCCAGTTCGGCTCATTGGAGATACCAGAAACACTCCCACGCTCAGTCTGGTAGCGTCGATCGCTCCTGAGCAAAGATTCAATACACACAAACAAGCAGCAGTAGGGTTTTACGCATCCGTGCGGCCCGAAGCTGGGTAAAATCCCCCCCGCGTGCACCGCCTCGATCCGCTCTTTGTGCGCTCTCCCCCTCCCACCGAACCGAAAGGGGCCCTGTCCCCATAGGTGTTGGTGGAATCAGCACCCCCAGACACATATTCTCTCTTATTTTACAAGGTTTCCATAAAGAGGGAGAATGCTGGCAGCTGGGATTCTGGGCTGGAAAAGGAGCAAATATTAGAGACCTATTTTGCACAGCTCCAAAAGTCCTAAAACTTCACGGAAGACGTTTTCCGAATATATAAAAAATACTGAGCGCAAGAAGTTCACCAGAGGGGCCACACCCTGCCCACGAGGGTGGGGGCGCGCCCCCTACCTCGTGGGCCCCCTGGTGGCCCTCCGATGACCATCTTCTGCTATATGAAGTCTTTCAATGAGGAAAAAAATCATAAGCAATCTTCTCGGACGAAACTCCGCCGCCACGAAGCGGAACCTTGGCGGAACCAATCTAGGGCTCTGGCGGAGCTGTTCTACCGGGGAAACTTCCCTCCAGGAGGGGGAAATCATCACCATCGTCATCACCAACGCTCCTCTCATAGGGAGAGGGCAATCTCCATCAACATCTTCACCAGCACCATCTCCTCTCAAAACCCTAGTTCATCTCTTGTATCCAATTCTTGTCTCCAAGTCCGGGATTGGTACCTGTGGGATGCTAGTAGTGTTAATTACTCCTTGTAGTTGATGCTAGTTGGTTTATTTGGTGGAAGATCATATGTTCAGATCCTATATGCATATTAATACCCCTCTGGTTATGAACATGAATATGCTTTGTGAGTAGTTAAGTTTGTTCCTGAGGACATGGGAGAAGTCTTCCTATTAGTAGTCATGTGAATTTGGTATTCGTTCAATATTTTGATGAGATGCGTGTTGTCTCTCCTGTAGTGGTGTTATGTGAACATCGACTACATAACACTTCACCATTATTTGGGCCTAGTGGAAGGCATTGGGAAGTAATAAGTAGATGATGGGTTGTTAGAGTGGTAGAAGCTTAAACCCTAGTTTATGCATTGCTTCGTAAGGGGCTGATTTGGATCCATATGTTTCATGCTATGGTTAGGTTTACCTTAATACTTTTGTTGTAGTTGCAGATGCTTGCAATAGAGGTTAATCATAAGTGGGATGCTTGTCCAAGTAAGGACAGCACCCAAGCACCGGTCCACCCACATACCAAATTATCAAAGTACCGAACAAGAATCATATGAACATGATGAAAACTAGCTTGACGATATTCCCATGTGTCCTCAGGAGCTCTTTTCTCTATATAAGAGTTTGTCCAGGCTTGTCCTTTGCTACAAAAAGGATTGGGCCACCTTGTTGCACTTTATTTACTTTTATTACTTGTTGCTCGTTACAGATTATCCTATCACAAAACTATTTGTTACCACTTATTTCAGTACTTGCAATACCTTGCTAGAAACCGCTTGTCATTTCCTTCTACTCCTCGTTGGGTTCGACACTCTTACTTATCGAAAGGACTACAATAGATCCCCTATACTTGTGGGTCATCACGCCACGCAAAAGAAAAAAACTATGCCTCACATGATTTGGCATAGGGATATTAAAACAAGAAGGGGGCACAACCACACTTGACTTGAGCGCTTTGTTTCCTCATGTCCTGAGGCGGCGGGGTATTTTTGTCTATGGAGAACCCCATGCTCGGGAGAGGGACCACATGGGGCCGTCATTAGTGTGAATAATCCCAAAAACGAAAGAGCCATGGATGATGACTGGTGACTTGAACGAACCATTGTGGCCACACACAAAAACTCGGCCTCGCACATCGAAAAGGCATATGAAACAATTTAGAAATATGTTATTACCTGCATGATTTGGCATACAGGGGTAAACCGTAGACCTATGACAACCACCAATAATGTGGGATAGGAATGTTAAAGCAAGAAGGGGCGCAACCACACGTGTCTGGAGCATTTTGTTTCCTCATGGCCTCAGGCAACGGGGTATTTTTGTCTATGGAGAACCCCATGCTCGGGAGAGGAACCACATGGGGTCGTCATTAGTGCGAATAAGCCCAAAAGCGAAAGAGCCATGGATGATGATTGGTGACTTGAACAAACCATTGTCATCACACAAAAGAAAAAAGCTCGGCCTCATACAACAAAAAGGCATATGGAATAATTTTAAAATAAGTTATTATTCTGTAACCTGCATGATTTGGCATATCGGGGTCAACCTAAGACCTATGAGAACAGATAACGTGGGATAAGAATGTTAAAGCAAGAAGGGACACAATCTCACATGATTGGAGCATTTCGTTTCCCCATGGCCTGAGGCGGCACTGCATTTTTTGTCTATGTAGAACCCCATGCTCGGGAGATGCACCACATGGGGTCGTCATTTGTATGAATCAACCCAAAATTTAAAGAGTCATGGATGATGATTGGTGACTTTTACGAACCATTGTCGCCACATAGAAAATAAAACTCGGCCTCACACATCGAAAAGGCATATGAAACAATTTAGAAATATGTTATTATTCTGTAAGATGCATGGTTTGGCATATTGATGACCCACAAGTATAGGGGATCTATCGTAGTCCTTTCTATAAGTAAGAGTGTCGAACCCAACGAGGAACAGAAGGAAATGACAAGCAGTTTTCAGCAAGGTATTCTCTGCAAGCACTGAAATTATCGGTAACAGATAGTTTTGTGATAGGATAAATTGCAACGGGTAACAAGTAATAGAAGTAAACAAGGTGCAGCAAGGTGGCCCAATCCTTTTTGTAGCAAAGGACAAGCTTGGACAAACTCTTATATAAAGCAAAGTGCTCCCGAGGACACATGGGAATTGTTGTCAAGTTAGTTTTCATCATGCTCATATGATTTGCGTTCGTTACTTTGATAATTTGATATGTGGGTGGACCGATGCTTGGGTGTTGCCCTTCCTTGGACAAGCCTCCCACTTATGATTAACCCCTCTTGCAAGCATCCGCAACTACGAAAGAAGAATTAAGGTAAACCTAACCATAGCATGAAACATATGGATCCAAATCTGCCCCTTATGAAGCAACGCATAAACTAGGGTTTAAGCTTATGTCGCTCTAGCAACCCATCATCTACTTATTACTTCCCAATGCCTTCCCCTAGGCCCAAATAATGGCGAAGTGTCATGTAGTCGACATTCACATAACACCACTAGAGGAGAGACAACATACATCTCATCAAAATATCGAATGAATACCAAATTCACATGATTACTTATAACAAGACTTCTCCCATGTCCTCAGGAACAAACATAACTACTCACAAAGCATATTCATAATCATAATCATAGGAGTATTGATTATCATTAAGGATCTGAAAATATAATCTTCCACTGGATAAACCAACTAGCACCAACTACAAGGAGTAATCAACACTACTAGCAACCCACAGGTACCAATCTGAGGTTTTGGGACCAAGATCGAATACAAGAGATGAACTAGGGTTTGAGAGGAGATGGTGCTGGTGAAGATGTTGATGGAGATTGACCCTCCCTCGATGAGAGGATCGATGGTGATGACGATTTCCCCTTCCCTGAGGGATGTTTCCCCGGCAGAACAGCTCTGCCGGAGCCCTAGATTGATTCTGCCCAAGTTCCGCCTTGAGACGGCGGCGCTTCATCCCGATAGCTTCTCTATGATTTTTTTTCTAGGGTAAAAGACACCATATAGCAGAAGATGGGCACTAGAGGCCTGCCAGGGGGCCCATTAGGTCGGGGGTGAAAGTGCAACTATCCCTAGGTGGTTTTGGTAATTCATAACAACATATAGCTCATTGATCTAATGCTATTCCAAGATGATTATTTCAGGAAAGCTCAATGATTAGCATGGCATGGATGTGAAAGTGGAACCCTCAAAATGCTAAGGACAAAGGATTGGCTCAAGCTCAAAAGCTCAAGACTCTTCATTTTATATTTTAGTGATCCAAGATCACATTGAGTCTTTAGGAAAAGCCAATACTATCAAGGAGGGATGAGGTGTTACTTAATGAGCCTCTTGCTTCATGTGCTTAGTGATATGCTCCAAAACCCTCAACTACTTTCCCATATCCACATATGACCTAAACCCAAAGCCAAACTCGGTCCTACCGATTCTTTCTATCCGGCGCCACCGAGTTTCACTTATCTTAAGCCAATGCCAAATCCTAGCAAATCGGTTCTACCGATAGGGATCTCGGTCTCACCGAGATGGGATTGCAAACTCTCTGTTTCCCTTTCGTAACTTTTCGGTCTCACCGAAAGAGCGAATCGGTCCCACCGAGATTGCAATGTAAATTCAGTGTTTCCTTTTTGTAACTTTTCGGTCTCACCAAAAGAGCAAATCGGTCCCACCGAGTTTGCCTGACCAACTCTCTGGTTAGCTAATTACCAAATTCGGTCTCACCGAGTTTGTGTAATCGGTCTCACCGAGATTACATTATGCCCAAACCCTAACCATATCGGTCCTACCGAGTTGCATGTCAGTCCCACCGAAAATCTCTAACGGTCACTAGGTTTACATTTTTGGTCCGACCGAGTTTGTTGATTCGGTCCCACCGAGATTGGAAAACTGTGTGTAACGGTTGGATTTTGTGTGGAGGCTATATATACCCCTCCACCTCCTCTTCATTTGTGGAGAGAGCCATCAGAACACATACACAATTCCTACTCATATGTTCTGAGAGAGAACCACCTACTCATGTGTTGAGACCAAGATATTCCATTCCTACCATATGAATCTTGATCTCTAGCCTTCCCAAGTTGCTTTCCACTCAAATCTTCTTTCCACCAAATCCAAATCCTATGAGAGAGAGTTGAGTGTTGGGGAGACTATCATTTGAAGCACAAGAGCAAGGAGTTCATTACCTACACACCATTTGTTACTTCTTGGAGAGTGGTGTCTCCTAGATTGGCTAGGTGTCACTTGGGAGCCTCCGACAAGATTGTGGAGTTGAACCAAGGAGTTTTTAAGGGCAAGGAGATCGCCTACTTCGTGAAGATCTACCGCTAGTGAGGCAAGTCCTGTGTGGGCGATGGCCATGGTGGGATAGACAAGGTTGCTTCTTCGTGGACCCTTTGTGGGTGGTTGCTTCTTCATGGACCCTTCATGGGTGGAGCCCTATGTGGACTCGCGCAACCGTTACCCTTTGTGGGTGGATCCCTTTGTGGACTCGCGCAACCGTTACCCTTTGTGGGTTGAAGTCTCCATCAACGTGGATGTAGGATAGCACCACCTATCCGAACCACGGGAAAAACATCCGTGTCTCCAATTGCGTTTGAATTCTCCAAACCCTTCCCTTTATATTCTTGCAATTTGCATGCTTTACTTTCTGCTGCCAATATACTCTTTGCATGCTTGCTTGAATTGTGTGATGATTGCTTGACTTGTCCTAAAATAGCTAAAATCTGCCAAGAACTAAAATTGGAAAAAGGTTAAGTTTTTATTTGGTCAAGTAGTCTAATCACCCCCCTCTAGACATACTTTCGATCCTACAAGTGGTATCAGAGCTTTGGTCTCCATTCGCTTTGATCTCCATAGCTTTTGGTGATCATAGCCTTGGTTTCACAACCTAGGAGAGTATGGCGCCTAGCAAGGGAAATTATCACCATAGAGGTCCTTACTTTGATGGTACTAATTTTGCTAGTTGGAAGCATAAAATGAAAATGCATATTCTTGGACATAACCCCGCCGTTTGGGCTATTGTGTGTGTTGGTTTGCAAGGTGACTTCTTTGATGGGAAAGAACCAAACCGTGAAGCTACCCGGATGAGTTGAAGATGTTGCAATACAATGCTCAACCTTGTGATATTCTCTTCAACGGACTATGCCCCGAAGAATTCAACAAAATCAGCCGTCTTGAGAATGCAAAGGAAATTTGGGACACTTTGATTGATATGCATGAAGGTACCGACTCCGTCAAGGAATCCAAGTTGGATGTGCTTCAAAGTCAACTTGACAAGTTCAAAATGAAGGATGGTGAAGGTGTCGCTGAAATGTACTCTAGGCTTGCTCTCATCACAAATGAGATTGCTGGCTTAGGAAGTGAAGAGATGACCGATAGATTCATCATCAAGAAGATTCTAAGAGCCTTGGATGGAAAATATGATACCGTGTGCACATTGATCCAAATGATGCCCAATTACAAAGATCTCAAGCCAACGGAGGTGATTGGAAGAATTGTTGCGCATGATATGTCACTTAAGGATAAAGAGGAACTTCACAACAAGTCAAGTGGTGCCTACAAAGCCTCATGTGAAGCCCCTACATCATCAAGTGAGAAACAAAACTTCAATGAAGAATTGAGCTTAATGGTGAAGAACTTCAACAAGTTCTACAAGAGTAGAAGCAAATATAGAAGCTTCAAGTCAAGGTCCTACAATGACAAAAGATCTTCTAGTCGAGAGCGAAACTGCTACAGTTGTGGAAGACCCGGACACTATTCCAATGAGTGTACGTCTCCCTACAAGAGAAGAGAAGATTCTCCAAAAAGAAGAAGCAAAGAATCACCACCAAGAGAGAAAAGGAGTAGAGATGATCGTTATGAACGAAGATACTCACGGAGAATCAAGGATTCGGAAAGGAAGGAAAAATCATCAAGGAGCTACACAAAACGAAGACATGAAGCTCATGTTGGTGAATGGGTATCCGGCTCTGACTCCGACAGTCACTCCGAGAGAAGTTATTACTCCGACTCCGAAGATACTCAAGATGAAGGTGTTGCCGGTCTAGCACTTGTGTCAACCAACTCCTACGACATATTTGACTCACCAAATGAAGGAATTGGAAGATGCTTCATGGCCAAAGGTCCTAAGGTAACACACCCCGAGTATGTTGATTTTAATAGTGATGAAGATGACTTGTTAGGTGATGATTTGCTTGTTGACTACTTTAGTGATGAATACTATGATGAAACGTCAATTAATCATGCTAATAAAGATAAAAGAAATGACAATGATAAGGAGAAGATTGAGGCTCTAACTAAAGAACTAAACACTCTTAAGTTAGCTCATGAAACTATCTTCGAAGATCATCGAGAACTTTTAAGAGCTCATGAGAAATTACGCTTTGAAAAGCTCAATCTTGAGCAAGAGCATGAGTTCTTAAAAGCAATCAATGATGATCTCCGCAAGAAAAGTTCTTCTCACATTGCCAAGCGTTTACTCTTATCCACTTACATGCCTCAAGTCAAGTCTAATAACAAGAACAAGAAAGATTCTTCCTCTAGTAGTAACAATGATCATGCTAAATCCAATATTGTTGCTTCTAGTAGTTCTCTTGATTCCACTAATGATTCTCTTAGCCAAGTTACACTTGAGCAAGAAAATAGCTTATTTAAGGGAATTGTAGAGAAAGGAGTGTACAAAAGCCTTGCCGGGAGTAAGCAATTCGAGGAAATTGTGCGCAAGCAAGGAATGCACCGGAAGAATCAAGGTGTTGGTTTTGAACGAAAGTTCAATGCCAATGGAGTTGAGTGGGAAGAAGATCAATACCCCAAGACAAAGTTTGTTCCTCAACAAGAGAAGTATGATACTTCTTTCAAGGGGACACAAGCTCAAGATGATCTTCCACCACAAGACTACAAGCAAAAAGGCAAGGACAAGCTTCAAGAGGAAATTGATGCATTTGAAGAAGCTCCTAAGACCTTAGTCAAGTGGATTCCCAAGACTGCTTCAAGTTCCACTTCATCAAGTACGACTACAACTCCAGGGATTCCCATCAAGATGGTGTGGATCCAAAAGAAGAAGAACTAGAGAGTTCTTGAGGGTGACTCCGCCAACATACTTCACTCTTATCATTTTGGCAAGAACAAGTGCAATCAACTTCCACATCTTGCACTAGTTCAAGGAGTCACAAACCCTCTTGTTGGTAAGACAAGGGACAAGGTAACCTAAAAGTTTTCATGGACATCATCTTGTGTGTGCATCACTCTATGTCTATGGATATCCTTGTTTGTTCCTTGTGGGACTAACCCATGTAGGTATTGAAAGTGCAATTCACTCAAATGGATAGCTCCAAAGCGATCTACATCAACATTGAGCATCCACATCTTCAACATCTACATGAAGTCATCATCGACAAAACCCGAGGTTAGTTCATCCCTCTAAGGGGGGATATCACATCTAGGGGGAGCTTTACTCTAAGACTTGAGCTAAAGCAACTCTAAAGATGTGACACAACAATGCTTTATGTAAAAGTGGTAACCCGACTTGAGCTTAAACGATGAGTATGACCTATGATCAGGTGTTCTCACTTGACTCCTATGTCAATATACTCATATATAGATGACCTAGTCATCGCAAATTGCTTGGTAGATGCTAGAATTGGTTGTGCATGCCTTGTCACATATTTCATTTGCCATCTTATTGTGTGAGCATGTTGGTTGCATATTTTACTCATTCGAGGACATCCACTTGTTGTTTTGATTGTTTGGTTTTATTTCCTTTTGCCAAGTGGATGGACAAGAATGCCTAAGAACCTCCTCTAGCTATCTATGCTTTTATCGTCTCAAACTCTATTCATGCTGCATCACAAAATTTGATCAAGTCAGATTCGAACCACTCTGTGTAAGGAGCGCTCGGAGTCCCCGATTCGTCATAGACTTAAACTTCCAAAACCTCTTTATGATTCTCGGTCTGACCGATACCCCACTTTCGGTCCTACCGAGATCATTAAGTTGATCTAGGTTTTCGATCTCGGTGCAACCGATTTGAACATTTCGGTCACACCGAGTTTCAGTAACTGCTTGCAGTTATGAATCTCGGTGCCACCGAGTTGTTCCACTCGGTCACACTGACAAGGTCGAGCTATATATAGTCACGGGAAAATTTTTGGAAATTTCTCCGAACCCCTTCGCCCGTGTGATAGCCTGCTCTGCCAACGTGGTCTCCGGATCATCTCCTCGCCGCCAGCCGCCTCCAGTCGCTGGTCTCCGTCGCCGTCAACGGGAATTCTACCCCACCGTTGCCGCCGTAGCGAGTCTCCGCCGAACTAGGGTATGGACTCGATCTTTGTGCTATTCTCCAATCCGATTCTTAGCACATTGTGATCATCATGATTCTTGCCACGATTGAAACACTCCTGTACAGTCAATGCGTTCGTAGATTAGGTTTGATTCGAAAATTTTAGGGTTAGGTTTCCGCCAAAACCATCTCGGACCCACCGAGTTGAAAAACTCGGTCCCACCGATTTGGCTTATGCCATTGCACAAGTGAGACTTGGTCTGACCGAGAATTACTTATGGTGTGACCGATTTTGGAACTCTGTGAAACCCTAGCAGTCTCGGTGCCACCAAACTGTGACTCGGTCCAACCGAGTTCACTAGTTTAGGTTCCAAAACTGCTTCGGTATCACCGAGTTTGAAAATCGGTAGATCCGAGATGATTTCAGTGGGAAACTAAAACTAAGTTTTTGGATCATTCTTTTGCAAAAATTTCTGCATTTTGTGATGCTCATCCACTCTACCTCATCTATAAACTATTCACAGGGTCAGCAGTCAGCTTGTTTAACATGTCAGATCAGAGTGACAGCCAGAATGTGTCAGAACAGCAAGTGGTGATGAGTGAGGGCACTAGTCCCTCTAGCTCTTCAGATGATGGCAGCAGAAGTACCCCAAGCAATCTGCCAAAAGCTGCCACTAGACAAGGGAAGAAGAGAACTTCTGATTCTGAAGATGAAGATTATGTGGCAGAGGAAGAGGCCACATCAAAGAGAGTTGAGCCAGCTCAAGGCACAAAGCCAGGACTGAAGATCAAAAGGCCAGCAGGCAGGCAGCCTATGTCAAAGGCTAGAGCTTCAATTGAAAAGCCTGCACCCAAAGAGCCAGTTGCTGCTGAAGGCAAGAAGAGGAATGAAAGGGTCAAGAAGACCATAGCCAGAGTGCTTGGAAAGGCTTCCATCATGGAAGAGGAAGAGGAAGAAGAGGTTGCTGCACCAGCACCTAAGGCACCCAAGCTAATGGGTGATGCTATAAAATCAGGGGCTAGTGCATCTAAGCCCAAGGCTGCATCAAAGGTCAAGACAGCACCAAAGAGAAATACAAGGAGCATACTTGCTGCTGAGAAGAACAAGGCCCCAGTGCCTGAAGCTGTTGAAGAAGAGGATGAAGAGCAAGTTCTTAGAAAGCTCAAGCCCAAGATCCCAGACCACAACGATGCTCATTCTATGGCTGAAGACATGAAGCTCGGGAGAGACTCAGGGCTGAGGAAATGGAGAGAAGCAGATCCATATGCTTCAAGGAGAAGGACTGCTGTGGATTACAGATTTCACACCAAGGAACAGCAGGACTTCTATGAGACAGTTTTGCTTGACAAGAAGCCAATAGTTTGTGACATGATATGGGTCGACTGGACCTACATGAAGGAAAATGAGGAACACTACCCTGGAGTATATGACAGCTTTAGTGCGTGTGGAGTTGCAGACTTTGTTGGGCAGAAGCTCACAAAGTGGAACGAGGAGCTAATCATGCAGTTCTACTCCACAGCACACTTTTACCCAGATGGAAAGATCACATGGATGTCAGAGGGTACGAGGTACCAATCTACTGTTGCTGAGTGGGCACAGCTCATCAATGCCCCAGAGGAGCATGAGGATGACTTGGATATCTATGCCAAGAAGAAGATGGATCATAACTCAATGTCCAATGTGTACAAGGAAATTCCCAATGAAGCTCTTGATACTTTCAAGTTTGGGTCTGTGCATTATCTTCTGTCAGGGCTGCCTACTATAAATTGGATATTGAGGCACACTCTCTTGCCCAAGTCTGGAGATCACAAGATGATCAGAGGCCATGCAATCAATTTGCTTCATGTATTTGATGTACCTCAGAAATTCAAAGTCATGAGCCTCATAGTAGAGACTATCAAGAGGACTGCAGCAGACCAGAAGAGGAGCTGTGGATATGCCCCACAAATTCAGGAGCTCATAAACTCCAAGATGGGCACGGGCATATACTCATTGGACAAGGAACACCTGCCCATCCGTCCAGATTTTGAGGACAATCAAGTTGTTATGACTGAAAATGAACCATCATCTGCCCAAGCACAAGCCAAGAAGGAGAAGGCAAGGAAGGAGAAAGCTGCCAAGATGCCAACTCAAGAGGAGGCATCTGAGTATTTCTTGAAGACCAAACAAGAGCAGCTTGGTTACCTGATTGCATCCACCCTGCGGATTGAGAAAGGACTAGCCACCCTAACTCAAAACCAGGCAAGCCTAGAGAGAATCATGGAACAAAAGTTCTATGACTTGGATGTCAAGGTGACAGAGATTCAGACTGCAGTGGAGCAGCTCCAGGATGACATGCAGGAGAGGAGAGGCAGGACTACCACTCATGCCTTTGCCAGAGTGCCACAAGGTCCGAGGTCGTCTGCCGTGCCAGTTGCTGACACCAGAGCCACCACTTCAGCACCAGCTACAGCCTCAGTTCCACCAGCTCCAACATCTACTTCAGCTCCAACTCCAGCGTCTACTTCAGCGTCTACAGAAGCCTTCGTCCTTGGAGTGATCCGGACTCCACCACCACCTGAAGATCAAGCCTGAGTGTCGACTTAGCACTATGCATTTTCTAGGAACTTTTTGGTAACTTGTTGCCAAAGGGGGAGAAAATGTATAGATCATAGGCTTCGAGAGAGAGAGTGTTGCTTTTCTCTCTTGCTTTATTTGGTGGTTTCTCGAACTTGTTTGCTTTTGAGTGCTTGAGATACTACGTCATTATCTGTGAGACATTGATGATCATGTGTTTGATCATAAGCTACACTTAATGCTTGCTTAATGCTATTATCTTATCTATCTTATGTGATCATTCACTATTCTTGGTGATGAGTGCATGTATTTCATTCTTATCATTTTAAGCGCTCCACCAAGATGTATGTGACAAGGAAGAGTAATCCATGACTCTAACTCCTTGTGCATTTGCAGTCCAAAGCAAATTTTAAATATGCACAAATTTAGGGGGAGCTATTACTTATCACATACTTCTCAAAGCGACGATATATTTCATGCTTATTATCATTTGTCGAAGCTTTGATCTATATGTTGTCATCAATTACCAAAAAGGGGGAGATTGAAAGTGCAACTATCCCTAGGTGGTTTTGGTAATTCATAACAACATATAGTTCATTGAGCTAATGCTATTCCAAGATGATTATTTCAGGAAAGCTCAATGATTGGCATGGCATGGATGTGAAAGTGGAACCCTCAAAATGCTAAGGACAAAGGATTGGCTCAAGCTCAAAAGCTCAAGACTCTTCATGTGCTTAGTGATATGCCCCAAAACCCTCAACTACTTTCCCATATCCACATATGACCTAAACCCAAAGCCAAACTCGGTCCTACCGATTCTTTCTATCCGGCGCCACCGAGTTTCACTTGTCTTAAGCCACTGCCAAATCCTAGCAAATCGGTTCTACCGATAGGGATCTCGGTCTCACCGAGATGGGATTGCAAACTCTCTGTTTCCCTTTCGTAACTTTTCGGTCTCACCGAAAGAGCGAATCGGTCCCACCGAGATTGCAATGTAAATTCAGTGTTTCCTTTTTGTAACTTTTCGGTCTCACCGAAAGAGCAAATCGGTCCCACCAAGTTTGCCTGACCAACTCTCTGGTTAGCTAATTACCAAATTCGGTCTCATCGAGTTTGTGTGATCGGTCTCACCGAGATTACGTTATGCCCAAACCCTAACCATATTGGTCCCACCGAGTTGCATGTCAGTCCCACCAAAAATCTCTAACGGTCACTAGGTTTACATTTTCGGTCCGACCGAGTTTGTTGATTCGGTCCCACCGAGATTGGAAAACTGTGTGTAACGGTTGGATTTTGTGTGGAGGCTATATATACCCCTCCACCTCCTCTTCATTTGTGGAGAGAGCCATCAGAACACATACACAATCCCTACTCATATGTTCTAAGAGAGAACCACCTACTCATGTGCTGAGACCAAGATATTCCATTCCTACCATATGAATCTTGATCTCTAGCCTTCCCAAGTTGCTTTCCACTCAAATATTCTTTCCACCAAATCCAAATCCTATGAGAGAGAGTTGAGTGTTGGGGAGACTATCATTTGAAGCACAAGAGCAAGGAGTTCATTACCTACACACCATTTGTTACTTCTTGGAGAGTGGTGTCTCCTAGATTGGCTAGGTGTCACTTGGGAGCCTCCGACAAGATTGTGGAGTTGAACCAAGGAGTTTGTAAGGGCAAGGAGATCGCCTACTTCGTGAAGATCTACCGCTAGTGAGGCAAGTCCTGTGTGGGCGATGGCCATGGTGGGATAGACAAGGTTGCTTCTTCGTGGACCCTTTGTGGGTGGTTGCTTCTTCGTGGACCCTTTGTGGGTGGAGCCCTGTGTGGACTCGTGCAACCGTTACCCTTTGTGGGTGGAGCCCTTTGTGGACTCGCACAACCGTTACCCTTTGTGGGTTGAAGTCTCCATCAACGTGGATGTAGGATAGCACCACCTATCCGAACCACGGGAAAAACATCCGTATCTCCAATTGCGTTTGAATTCTCCAAACCCTTCCCTTTATATTCTTGCAAGTTGCATGCTTTACTTTCCGCTGCCAATATACTCTTTGCATGCTTGCTTGAATTGTGTGATGATTGCTTGACTTGTCCTAAAATAGCTAAAATCTGCCAAGAACTAAAATTGGGAAAGGGTTAAGTTTTTATTTGGTCAAGTAGTCTAATCACCCCCCCTCTAGACATACTTTCGATCCTACAGGGGGGCGTGCCTAGGGGGGTAGGGCGTGCCCTCCACCCTTGTGGCTGGCTTGTGGCCCCCTCTGGTTCTTTCTTCTCCCAATATTTTTTTATATATTCCAAAAATAATCTCCGTGAAGTTTCAGGACTTTTGGAGTTGTGCAGAATAGGTATTTAATATTTGCTCCTTTTCTAGTCCAAAATTCCAGCTGCCGGCATTCTCCCTCTTCATGTAAACCTTGTAAAATAAGAGAGAATATGCATAAGTAATTTGATATAATGCGTCATAACAGCCCATAATGCAATAAATATTAATATGAAAGCATGATGCAAAATGGACGTATCACATATTATGGGTCAACCTAAGACCTATGACAACAAATAATGTGGGGACAGGAATGTTAAAGTAAGAATTGACAGGCCGCAACCACACGTTATTGGAGCGTTTTGTTTTTTATGCACAACTAACACACTTTGTGCTCTGCATGATGAAAGTGCGTTATATCGACTAGAGGGGGGTGAATAGGCGATTTTATGAAAGTCTTCAAAACATGGAAGTTATGAAGACAAACGATATAAATAAACCTATTACCATGCAGCGGTAGGTAGACTACACTAGACAGGCCATAGTCAAGTATTCAATGAAGTGAAAGTACAATGACTTAATAGCAGCAATGTAGTAAGGATCGGGTAGGAAGATATTATGAAGCCATACAGAGCATGCAGTCACTCAGTGAAGACAAAAGATAGTGCGAACATATAATGACTTCACAAGGAGCAACAGTAAGTAAAGGGAAGGGAAGATGAAACCAGTGACTCGTTGAAGACAATGATTTGTTGGACCAGTTCCAGTTGCTGTGACAACTGTACGTCTAGTTGGGGCGGCTAGGTATTTAAACCTTAGGACACACAGTCCCGGACACCCAGTCCTGAACACGCAGCTCAGGACACCCAGTCCTCACCATATTCCCCTTGAGCTAAGGTCACACAGACCTCGCCCAATCACTCTGGTAAGTCTTCAAGGTAGACTCCCAAAACTTCACAGACTTCGTTCACCGGCAATCCACAATGTCTCTTGGATGCTCAAAACGCGACGCCTAACCGGCTGGAGGATGCACAGTCCTCAAGTGTAATAAGTCTTCAGATCACACAGACAAGAAGACTTAAGTGATGCCCAATTCTCTCTGGCTCTGGGTGGTTAGGTCTTTATCCTCGCAAGGAATTCTCTCTCAAAGGCTTCGAGGTGGGTTGCTCTCAAACGACAAAAGCCGTATTCTCAATCTGAGCAGCCAACCGTTTATGGTTGTGGGGGTGGGCTATTTATAGCCACTTGGCAACCCGACCTGATTTGTCCGAAATGACCCTGGGTCACTAAGGAACTGACACATGTTCCAATGGTCAGATTTCAAACTCACACGGCAACTTTACTTGGGCTACAAGCAAAGCTGACTTGTCCGACTCTAGACAAGATTTGCTCTCATAGTCTTCACTCGAAGACATAGGTGTTTTTGGTTAGGCATCACTTCAGTCATTCTGACTGGTTCTCTTGGACCCCACTTAACAGTACGGTGGTTCCTATGACTCAACACAAAAGAAAAAGAACTACGAAAGATCTAAGTCTTCGAGCTCCACAGGCTTCATGTGGTGTCTTCTCTTGTCATAGTCTTCAATGTGAATATCTTCATATACCACCTTTGACTTCAATGTCTTCATACATTTTTAGGGGTCATCTCTGGTAGGAAAACCGAATCAATGAGGGACTTCTACCTGTGTTATCTTGCAATTCTCACAAACGCATTAGTCCCTCAACTAGGTTTGTCGTCAATACTCCAAAACCAACTAGGGGTGGCACTAGATGCACTTACAATCTCCCCCTTTTTGGTGATTGATGACAAATTAGTTGAAGTTTTCAACGGGGAATATAATCTGTGAAATTGTAAAGGATAAGGAATTGTCTTCATAAGTTGCAAGGGCTCCCCCTGAAGATGTGCATATAGGTAATTTGCTTTTGGAATGCAAATGCACATGGCAGGTTGTACTTGTGGAGATCCACTTCAACTTATGATGACAATCCACTATGCATGTGAAAGTATATGAAGATAATGACATGCATAATGGAAAATGGACGTCTGCAGAATGATCTAAGTGCGGAATTTATCGTCGCACATGTGGAATTTATCATTGCAAAACAAGGTGGCAGATAAGTAGCAGACGACCATCGAGTTTAAGTGTTACAACTCAAAGAACCAAATGTAGCAAAACGAGACTTGTAAGCACGAAGCAAAATATAAAGCACCCACCCATATGGACCCGCTTGAAGACTATCAACCTCATATGCTTCTCCCCCTTTTGTCAGTAAGGACCAAAAAGGTTTGAAGACATAGAGCATCTACTCGTTCCCAGGCGGAGTAGGTGAAGTAGCAGGGTCGTTGGTGGTGTTTGGTGGTACTGAAGAGCTTGGAGCAGAGTTGACGCGTGCTGAAGGAGGTGGTGGTGAAGTAGCATCATCTTCATCCTCGATAACTCTGGCAGTCACTATTGCAGCAGATGAAGAGAACTCAGAGTCTTCAAGGGATGGAGTTCCTAGCAGCACAGCTCTTCGAGGAGGTGTGGAGTCAAACTTGAATCGCTCAGTGAAGCCATCCTCTTGGAGATCATCTTCAGAACACATCATCGTTAGCCCTTTCCATGTACGGCGACAGGTTTCATGGGCAACGAAAGCATTCTTGGTGGCAAGATTGCGAATGCAATTAACTTCCACCAAGAGGCTTTTCATCTGACGCTTCAGCCAGTCATGATGCCTATCCTGTTTCTGATGAAGAGCCGCAAGAAGCTCTCGGTCATTGAGAACACGAGTGCGCTTCTTGGGTCTTGGAGCAGCTGTACTATCAGTGGCTTCAGTAGACGCAGGGTGTGGTGCACGTGTAGTGCCAGCCAAAGGATACACCCGAGTGACTGCTTCAACTCCTTCAATGTTCTGTGAGAAACTCTAATGCTCTGCATTCTGAAGACTTAGAGGTTCCTTTGCAGGCTTAGGATAGATGGCTTCAGTAGAGATATCCACATCAGGCAGAAAAATCCTATGATTGCGAGCAGATGGCTGATATGAGATATCGGAGTGAAGTTTAATTAGCCGCATTACCCATGGGGCGTAGAACTTCAAGCCAAACAGATCAGAGCCTGATACAGCAAGTTGGCGGATGAATAAGTCCTGTGCATTGAAGCATTTTCCATGAAGAATATAGAAGACCAAAGTCTTCATTGCACCCTCAAGCTTGGCATTTGGAGAGTGCCCTTTGATGGGCTAGAGAGTTCGCCTGATGATGTGATAGATGGTTCTTGGCAGATACTCAAGGTCTTCAACAAAGAACTCTGTTGGATAAGCAGCATCTTGGGGCAATGGCTTCATCATGCTGAGCATCTGACTCATATCAGGTTCCGGCCTCTTAAAGATGCTCTCAATAGCTTCACTATGCAACTGACAGCCATGCTCGTAGAGATCGCCAGGAGTGGGCAAACCAATGAGCTCAATAATGTCAAATGCATTGGCTTCGTGATGAACATTTCCAGTCATCCACTCCAGGACCCAAGTCTTCGGATCTCTGCTGTACCCGCGGATGTGAAGTGTGGTATAGAATTGGAGCAGCAGCTCTTCATTCCAATGCTCTTGGTCAGTAATGAACGACAGCAGTCCAACTTCCTTGAAGCAATCCAAAGCTTCTTCCAGACAGGCAGACCAGCTATGGCTTCAATGTCAAGGCGCTTGTGTGGGAAGATGCGACCTTGGTTGTAAAGAATGCATGAGTAATAGCTTCACTCAGGATAGCTCCAGAACCGATCAGATGATATCCTTTCCCTTGATTAGGGATTCCTGGAGCTATCGAAGAATGTGTTGTCTGCCCTGAAGCCATTGATATTGAAGGAGCCAGGTGCTAATGCAGGACCTGGGAACCTTGGCAATCTTGGGATTGGCTTCTGTACCTGAGGCCTGTGCTCAACATGATAGTCAAACTGTGGACCGGCAGCAGACTCAGGAACAGAAGTGACGGGATCAGTGGCTTCGGTGTCTTCTTTTTCCGTTGGGGAGGGCTCCACATTAGCTTCATTGGTGGTTGTGGCAGCCGCAAGATTTTCAAGCACGTTCTCCTTGAGAACTGCTTCTTGTTGGGACAGGGGAGTGGGAACTTCTTCTTCCGCGGCTGATGCAGCCGGATTGTCTTCAGCAGAGACTTGAGGCCTTGGACCTTTGCGAAGCCTGCGCAACACGGGCGACGCCTGTGGAGTTGGAGTGGGCTGGGCCTCAAAGTCTTCTTCCTCTTGTGGGCGATCTGCCCATGAAGCATCATGTGCAATTGGCATCAATGGACGACAAATACGGATGAGTTCGCTGTTCTGAGGAAGGACTGCACCATCTTCTACATGGTCATGTTGACCAATGTCTTCAGCAGCAATGGGATCAGCTGCTGGAAAGTCTTCAGCTTCATGAGCCTCTGTGGAAGCAGGCTCATGGATGGTCAGTTGGCGTTCAGCTTCAGGATAGACCATAGAAATGGGTTCAACTATCAAGGGCTCTGTGGGAGCTGCCCGATCTTTCTTGGTCTTCCTCTTCTTCTTGGAGGGGGCAGTTGGAGAGGCTTCAGAATGTTTCCTCTTCCTGGCTTCAGCCTCAGCAGTCCTTGTCTTCTTGAGCTCTGAAGCTGTTGACCGGCTTTTTGGCTTCGAGCCAGTCATTTTAGTTGGGAAGAGAATAGGAACTGCTTCCTACCTTGGTGCGTCAGGTTCAGCCGTAGCAGGCTTCTTCTTCTTTGCGGCCATCCTGGGGTCGATGCCAGGACGCCCAAGGGCCTTGTGCTTCTCAGCCTCATTATAGGCTTGCACACATCTGTCAGCCAGAGTCTTCATGCGCTCACGCGAACCCTGAGCTTCTGCACGCTTCTTCACAAAGGCTTCCTTGAGCTCGTGCATCATACTCTTGAAGTTCTTCACTTCCTGCACGCTAAGCTTGGCCATATGCTTCTTGAACTGAGCCTTTTCATAGCCAATCTTTTGCTTCAGTTCAACAATGCGTTGGGCAATAGCGAGTTCTGAAGCAATGGCGCCTTGGAAGGCGACACTGAGGCCAATTGGTAGCTGCAGATCTTCAAAGCTGATGTTTGGCGTGTCAAACCACTCATCAATGAAGTTGTGGATGATGGTCACATCAAAGAGAGGCAGATCATTGAAGATTTCTGCTTCTTCTTTGCTCTTGATGAGTTGCTCAAGAGCGTCATCTGCTAGATCTTCATCACTTGACAGATCAATGTCGTCATTGCGCAGAATGGCAGTAGCAGTTAGCTCTTGTCCGGTGTGAGGCAGAGGCATCTTGACTTTCTGGGGCTTGGAGATGCGAGATAAGTCTTCGGACTGCACACTGTCTTCAGGAGGTGCAGTTGCCAGTGGCTTCGCCCTTGAGATTTTTGGTGAGGGGGCAGGCTTTGAAGCTTTAGGCTTCTTCATCTTCTTTGTCTTCAGCGCTGCAGGAGCTTCTTCTGCTACAGCGTCAGCTGTAGGCTCATTCACTGCAGTCCCTTGAACTAAGATGCGGGTGACGAGGCCTTCAAGGTTGGAGAAAGGACCGATGACATTGGGTTCTGCATCTCGTGTGCCATCTGCCCTTGGTGATGAGGGACCAGGGTTGAAGTCTAGCCCCAAAGTCTTCTTGTTCTGCTTCGCTGAGTTCTGGGCAAACTGGAAGTTGCGCTTGAACAGATTGTCGTCACGACACCATAGTAGTGACGATGGGTGTGCATCAGCTGGCTGTGACCCACGGACCATGCAGGGATAGAAGCCTTGAGCAATGGCTTCATCTCTGGACCTGGGTAGAAGATTCTTGTATTGGATGTCTCCCCACGGTCTCTTGATGGCATTTTTCTCAGCATATTCTTGGGTTACAAATCGGTATTTGAACCATTGTTCTGCCCAATATCTTCGAATCCATTGGATTCGGGTCTTGCGCTGATTGTAATCCTCTTCAGGATCTGTCTTGTACAGTTCTGAGAGTTCATCTGGCAGATCTCTGGATGTTTCTCCACGACGCTTTCTGCCACCCTTCCTTGCTGCTTTCTCTGAAGCCATAAACTTTAACTTGAAAGGCTTCAACACGTTCAAAGGCTTCAAAGGTTTTTGCTTGCTGGACCAACAAGAACTGGCTTCAGGAGAATTAATGTGATGCTGTAAGAATTCTGCAAATGAATGCAGACTATGAGAACCAAAGGATTCTCCCACGGACATGTACCTGTGACAGCATTAAGGTGCGAGCGAAGGGGAAGAGGTCATATGCATTCTCAGAATATTTTGAAGATAAATCAGTTTAGAAGACATTGACCTCATTTTGCGAAGACATTCACTCATAGATAAGGAGTTGGTTCCAGATTTGTACGAATCCACAGATCAATACAAGTGAGGAATCTAACTACTTTGTGAAGCATAAGTGAATATACTAGGCATGTTATGAGACGCAGTATGAGAGAGATCTAACTTGTGTGAATAGAAACTTCTTGTGGTAGAAAGTGACAAATCCATAGGATCAACAGTGCTGTAGAAAGGAAGTTTTATTTACCACACTAAGAACTGCTAGATGAAGTGGAAGATGAGGCCGAGCAGTTCGATCTTCCATGCCCTAACTTGGCGACGGAGGACACCTACGGCGACGGCGGAGAGGACGATGTTCGCGGTTGGCGTGAAGACGGCGTCGGAGAGGTTGCGGCAGCGAAGCGCTTCGTCGCCGGTGTCGTCGAGGGCTAGCGGTGGCGCTAGGGTTCGTGCGAGAGTGAAAGAAGAGATAATGACCATTGTGAAGTGTGTATTTATAGGTACATGGGCGGCACTACGCTATTACACAGGTGCCCCTGGCGATTCGCATCTGAGGAACACGTGGCCATTATGCGGAATTTTGGGGTTTGTTCCACGTCCCACGCACACCTTGATTGTCGGGTGGTCGTTCCTACTTCATGTGGAGGAATGAGCATTGAAAACGGACTTAATGGTTGTCTCTGTATCTTCTGCTGACAAGGACGCAGAGAAGACATTCGACAGTTTCAATAGAATGCATATGATTTGGAGAGATAGAATTTGAGATAGAAAGCATAGAGAGGTTAGGGTCCGATCACATTAACTTAGTTCAAAAGATTCAACAATGAAGACATAGCTATAAGTGAATGATGTAGAGGACAGAACACTAATATATATATATATATATATATATATATATATATATAATCAACATAGTGAAGATAATCATGAAGATATGTTGAGATCGAAGCCAAACCAAATATGAAGACATTGCAAGGTAACGCCATGAGTGAAACACTTCAAAATAGAACATTTGGTGGTGGCGTTACCCACCGTATAGGAAGTATTAGACCCAGACACGGCGCACAATTATCATGGCGCTCCGAAGTCAAATTCCACATTAATGTATTCACACTTAGAATATATGTCTTCATTGATTGAAGATATACTTTACTTTGTGTGTTGCACATCTAAGTCATCAATATGCATAAGGGTTAGGATGTGTGCCTAATCACAGGACATTTGAGGATTCCTGGATATTTAGCTCACACCGTAACTTGCAAAATCTCTTCTTATCCAAGGGCTTGGTGAAGATATCTGCCAATTGCTCTTCAGTGTTGACGCGTATGATATCAATATCTTCCTTCACAACATGATCTCTGAGAAAGTGATGATGAATTTCAATGTGCTTTGTCTTCGAGTGTTGAACTGGGTTGTTGGCGATCTTGATGGCGCTTTCATTGTCGCAGTAAAGTGGCACTTGCTTCAGATGAATGCCATAGTCCTTGAGTGTTTGCTTCATCTATAGAAGCTGAGCGCAGCAAGATCCAGCAGCAATGTATTTAGATTCAGCAGTGGAGAGAGATACACAGTTCTGCTTCTTTGAAGACCAACATACAAGTGATCGTCCCAGAAAGTGACATGTGCCTGATGTAGACTTTCGATCAACTTGGTCACCAGCATAATCAGCATCCGAGAATCCAACCAGATCAAACTCTGAGCCCTTTGGATACCATAATCCTAGAGTTGGGGTGTGAGCCAAATATCGAAGAATTCGCTTCACAGCTAAGTGATGCGACTCCTTTGGTGCCGCTTGAAATCGAGCACACATGCAAACACTAAGCATAATATCTGTCCTAGATGCACATAGATGAAGTAAAGAACCAATCATGGAGCGGTATACCTTTTGATCGAACTCTTTACCATTGTCGTCGGGACCCAGATGATGTTTGGCTGGCATTGGTGTTGTGAAGCCTTTGCAGTCTTGCATACCAAACTTCTTCAGGCAATATTTGAGATACTTCTCTTGAGATATGAAGATGTCGTTGCGTTGTTGTCGTATTTGAAGACCGAGGAAGAACTTCAGCTCTCCCATCATGGACATCTGATATTGCTCTTGCATCATATATCCAAACTCTTCACTGTACTTCTGATTGGTGCAGCCGAAGATAATGTCATCCACATATATTTGGCACACAAATAGTTCACCATCATATGTCTTCTTGAAGAGAGTGGGGTCTAGGGAAGCAGGTATGAAGCCTTTGCTCTTCAGGAAGTATTTGAGTGTGTCATACCAGGCCCGAGGGGCTTGTTTGAGGCCATACAGTGCCTTGTTGAGTTTGTATACCATGTCAGGATGTTTTGGATCTTCAAAGCCAGGCGGTTGTGCAACATACACTTCTTCTTCAATCTTGCCATTGAGAAAAGCACTCTTCACATCCATTTGATATAGAAGTATGTTGTGATGATTTGCATAGGCCAGCAGTATGCGTATGGCTTCAAGTCTAGCCACAGGAGCAAATGTTTCATCGAAGTCAATGCCTTCCACTTGAGTATATCCTTGAGCAACGAGACGAGCTTTGTTTCTGACAACTTGACCATGCTCATCTTGCTTGTTGCGGTATATCCATTTGGTGCCTATTATATTGTGCTTCTGTGGATCAGGACACTTAACTAGTTCCCATACATTATTCAGCTCAAACTGTTGAAGCTCTTCTTGCATAGCTTGAATCCATACAGGTTCCATGAAGGCTTCTTCAACTTTCTTGGGTTCTGTTATTGAGACGAATGCGAAGTGCCCACAGAAATTTGCTAGCTGAGTTGCCCTTGAACGAGTGAGTGGACGAGGTGCATTGATGCTATCAATTATTCTTTCAATCTGCACTTCATTGGCAACGCGAGGATGTACAGGGCGAAGACTTTGCTCTTGCTGATCATTGTCGTTGTTAGAAGGAATGTCTTCAGGCTGAGCATTGTCTTCATGTTGATCAGGTGCTGAGATGATAAGTTCTTCTTCAGGAAGAGCTTTAGAAGGTATAATTTCTCCAGTTCCCATTAGCATGATTGATTCACTGGATGGAACTTCATCTAGCACATTTGCCAGTTGCTCTCTTTGTGGACCATTGGTCTCATCGAACCGGACATCCACTGTTTCAACCACTTTGTAATGAAAGAGATTGAAGACTCTGTAGGAGTGTGAATCCTTTCCATATCCAAGCATAAAACCCTCATGTGCTTTTGGTGCAAACTTTGAGGTGTGATGTGGGTCCTTGATCCAGCACCTTGCGCCAAATACTCTGAAGTAACTGACATTTGGCTTCTTGCCAGTAAGGAGCTCATAAGATGTCTTGTTCAGAAGCTTGTGAAGATAAACACGATTGATTGTATGGCATGCAGTATCAATGGCTTCAGGCCAGAATTTTCTTGGGGTCTTGTATTCATGTAGCATCGTTCTGGCCATCTCAATGAGTGTTCTGTTCTTGCGTTCGACGACGCCATTCTGCTGTGGCGTGTACGGGGCCGAGAATTCATGTGTGATGCCCAAGGTATCAAGATATGTATCAAGGCCAGTGTTCTTGAATTCAGTGCCATTGTCACTTCTGATGTGCTTTATCTTGGCGCCATAATTGTTCATAGCTCGATTAGCGAAACGTCTGATGACATCCTGCACTTCAGTCTTGTAAAGGATTATGTGCACCCAAGTGTATCTAGAGTAATCATCAACAATAACGAAGCCATAGAGGCATGCAGTAGTAGTAAGAGTTGAGTAATGAGTGGGACCGAAAAGATCCATGTGAAGCAGTTCGAAGGGTCGAGTAGTGGTCATGATTGTCTTCGAAGCATGTTTGGCCCTCGTCATCTTCCCTGCTTCACAGGCACCGCATAAGTGGTCTTTCTTGAACTTGACGCCCTCGATGCCTATGACATGCTTCTTCTTCGCAAGGGTGTGGAGGTTCCTCATGCCAGCATGCCCAAGCCTCCGATGCCAGAGCCAGCATTCTGAAGCTTTTGCTAGAAGACATACGGCAAGCTATGGTCCTGCTGAGAAATCTACTACGTACAGATCATCTTTTCGATACCCTTCAAACACTAGAGACTTGTCAGATTCCATTAGTACAAGGCAACGATATTTTCCAAATATTACGATCATGTTCAAATCGCAAAGCATTGGGACAGACATTAAGTTGAAGCCAAGGGATTCAACAAGCATGACTTTGTCCATGTGTTGATCCCTTGAGATTGCAACTCTACCTAGACCCAATACCTTACTTTTACCAGTGTCAGCAAATGTGATGTGGCTCTTGTCGGTTGGACATAAGGTTGAGTCCATAAGAAGACTTCTTTTGCCAGTCATCTGATTTGTACACCCACTATCAATAATCCATTCTAAAGACGCTGGTGTCGTACCCTACAGTGCAGTTAGGGGGATAGGCTTCACCAAGAGCATTGTGAAGCAAAAACATTTGACGAACCAGTGGGTTATGAAAGCTTATATCCAGATTAGGACTAATAGGGAGAGTAGCAAGCGATTCAGGAACGAAGTACATAGTAAGACCATTCGGGCATTTGATCTTGCGCCCTACAAGATGTTTAAGGTCCCCAGCAATGGCTTCAGACGATTTTGGTTTTCTGCTGGAGACCTTTCCCTGCAAAAGAGAGTTAAGCTTTCTTAGCCACCCACATCTTCAAGGGTGGCTGAGAAGCAATGAGTCTAAGTGCAGCATCTGAGAATTTTGGCTTTGGAGCCCTAGCAAACAGTCTTGCAGGCGGACAATAGTACTCATAAGAATAAGCAGAATAGTTCTTGGTCTTATGAACATGGCGGTTTGATGAACCGCTCTCATATTCATATGCCTGAGTATGGTTTCCCTGCAAAACATTTGCGTTAGTGCGACTCAGGTGAGTCCTCTGTCTGTATGAAGCCTTTGGATCGTGTGAAGCCTTTGGTCTGAGGTTTGTCTTCTTCACGTGAGGTGTCATGATGACATTCACAGGAAGATTCTCCAGACACCTTTTTGGAACCCAGATCTTCTTCATAGGCGTTCCATTCCTGCAGTTAGTACCAATGTACCTGGCAAACACTTCACCATTCTGATTCTTAAACAGTATATAGTTTGCATCAAAGGATTCATCAATGATAATGGGGTTAGCACAAGTGAAGCCAGATAGATTGGATGGGTCTGCTGAAGGTCCCTTTGCAGCAACCCACATGGTTTTGGGGTACTGCTCAGGTTTCCAGTAAGAGCCATCAGCATTCATTTTCCTTACGAACCGAACACCCTCTTTCCTTGGGTTTCGGTTCAGTATCTGCTTTTTGAGGACATCACATAGTGTCTGATGCCCATTAAGACCTTTGTACATCCCTGTTTCAAGCAATGTCTTCAACCTAGCATTCTCATCAACAATAGCAGTGGTATCCTCAGTAGAGGGGTTAGTTACCACATCAACAGTTGAAGATATTGCAACAGTAGTAGCAGTAGAACATTCAGCAACAGAAGTAGCATTATCACACTCAATGCCTTTAAGACATGGTGGTTCAAATCCTTCTTGAGCGGGACTGATCTGTTTGGAGTGAAGTGACTCGTTTTCCTTTTGAAGATCTTCATGAGCCGCTCTCAATTTCTCAAGATCTTGCTTCCTTTGAAGATAATCATAGGAAAGCTTTTCATGAGTTGTTGAGAGAGTTTCATGACGACTTTCAAGTTGCTGATACTTAACGTGAAGATTTTTTATGTCTTCAATTAAGGATTCAGATCGAGTCATTTCAGCACCTAACAGATCATCGCTTCTGTCTAACAGTTTTTGAATATGTTCCATAGCTTTCTGCTATTCAGTTGCAATTTTAGCAAGTGTTTTGTAGCTGGGTTTTGAATAACAATCAGAGTCATCGTCACTAGATGTTTGATAGTGAGTAGTGCGTGTGTTTACCTTGGCACCGTGTGCCATGAAGCAGTAGGTAGAAGCGGAGTAGTCCTTGTCAATTGCATCAGTGTCGGTGACGAGGTCATTGTCTTCAGTATTGAAGATGGACTTCGCAACGTATGTTGTAGCCAGACTTGCGACGCCTGAATCGGACTCCTCCTCAGACTCCACCTCCACCTCCTCAGAAGTGGACTCCTCCTCTGAGTCCGTTTCCTTTCCAACAAACGCACGTGCCTTGCCAGATGAGCTCTTCTTGTGTGATGAAGACTTTGAGGAAGACTTGGACAAAGACTTTGAGTATTTCTTCTTCTTCTTATCGTTAGAGTCATATTCCTTGCTCTTCTTCTTCTTTTTGTTCTCATTGTCCCACTGTGGGCACTCAGAGATGAAGTGGCCAGGTTTCTTGCACTTGTGACATGTTTTCTTCTTGTAGTCGTGAGCAGAAGCTTCATCATTCCTTGAGCTTGATCGGGCAGACTTTCTGAAGCCTTTCTTCTTGGTGAATTTTTGGAACTTCTTCACAAGCATAGCAAGTTCTCTTCCAATGTCTTCAGGATCATCAGAACTGTTGTCAGATTCTTCTTCAAATGAGGAGACAGCTTTTGCCTTCAAGGCACGAGTTCGCCCATAGTTTGGACCATAGATATCTCTTTTCTCAGAAAGCTGAAACTCATGTGTGTTGAGCATCTCAAGTATGTCAGATGGATCGAGTGTCTTGAAATCAGGACGTTCTTGAATCATCAGGGCTAGGATGTCAAACGAACTATCAAGTGACCTTAGTAGTGTCTTGACGACTTCATGTTTGGTGATCTCAGTAGCGCCGAGGGCTTGAAGCTCATTTTTGATGTCAGTGAGTCGGTCAAAAGTGTGCTGGACATTCTCATTGTCATTTCGCTTGAAGCAGTTGAAGAGGTTGCGAAGGACACTGATTCTCTGATCTCTCTGGGTTGAGATACCTTCATTTACCTTGGAGAGCCTGTCCTAGACCAGCTTAGATGTCTTCAAAGCACTCACATGGCCATACTGTCCTTTGGTCAGGTGACCACAGATGATATTCTTGGCAGTAGAGTCCAGTTGAACAAATTTCTTGACGTCGGCAGTAGTGACACCTTCTCCAGCCTTGGGAACGCCGTTCTCGACGACATACCATAGGTCGACGTCAATGGCTTCAAGAGGCATGCGCATCTTATTCTTCCAGTAGGGATATTCAGTTCCATCGAAGACGTGGCACGCAGCGGAGACTTTAATTATCCCTGCAGTCGACATAGCTAAAACTCCAGGTGGTTAAACCGAATCACACAGAACAAGGGAGCACCTGGCTCTGATACCAATTGAAAGTGTGTTATATCGACTAGAGGGGGGTGAATAGGTGATTTTATGAAAGTCTTCAAAACGTGGAAGTTATGAAGACAAACGATAGAAATAAACCTATTACCATGCAGCAGAAGGTAGACTACACTAGACAAGCCATAGTCAAGTATTCAATGAAGTGAAAGCACAATGACTTAATAGCAGCAATGTAGTAAGGATCAGGTAGGAAGATATTATGAAGCCATACAGAGCATGCAGTCACTCAGTGAAGACAAAAGATAGTGCAAACATACAATGACTTCACAAGGAGCAACAGTAAGTAAAGGGAAGGGAAGATGAAACCAGTGACTCGTTGAAGACAATGATTTGTTGGACCAGTTCCAGTTGCTGTGACAACTGTACGTCTGGTTGGGGCGGCTAGGTATTTAAACCTTAGGACACACAGTCCCGGACACCCAGTCCTGAACACGCAGCTCAGGACACCCAGTCCTCACCGTATTCCCCTTGAGCTAAGGTCACACAGACCTCGCCCAATCACTCTGGTAAGTCTTCAAGGTAGACTTCCAAACCTTCACAGACTTCGTTCACCGGCAATCCACAATGTCTCTTGGATGCTCAGAACGCGACGCCTAACCGGCTGGAGGATGCACAGTCCTCAAGTGTAATAAGTCTTCAGATCACACAGACAAGAAGACTTAAGTGATGCGCAATTCTCTCTGGCTCTGGGTGGTTAGGGCTTTATCCTCGCAAGGAATTCTCTCTCAAAGGCTTCGAGGTGGGTTGGTCTCAAACGACAAAAGCCGTATTCTCAATCTGAGCAGCCAGCCGTTTATGGTTGTGGGGGTGGGTAATTTATAGCCACTTGGCAACCCGGCCTGATTTGTCCGAAATGACCCTGGGTCACTAAGGAACTGACACGTGTTCCAACGGTCAGATTTCAAACTCACATGGCAACTTTACTTGGGCTACAAGAAAAGCTGACTTTTCCGACTCTGGACAAGATTCGCTCTCATAGTCTTCACTCGAAGACATAGGTGTTTTTGGTTAGGCATCACTTCAGTCATTCTGACTGGTTCTCTTGGACCCCACTTAACAGTACGGTGGTTCCTATGACTCAACACAAAAGAAAAAGAACTATGAAAGATCTAAGTCTTCGAGCTCCATAGGCTTCATGTGGTGTCTTCTCTTGTCATAGTCTTCAATGTGAATATCTTCATATACCACCTTTGACTTCAATGTCTTCATACATTTTTATGGGTCATCTCTGGTAGGAAAACCGAATCAATGAGGGACTTCTACCTGTGTTATCCTGCAATTCTCACAAACACATTAGTCCCTCAACTAGGTTTGTCGTCAATACTCCAAAACCAACTAGGGGTGGCACTAGATGCACTTACACATGATCTCTTTTTTCAACAAACTCCCTGATGTCTACTACACAACCTTCTTCTTGTAGACGTTGTTGGGCCTCCAAATGCAGAGGTTTGTAGGACAGCAACAAATTTCCGTCAAGTGGATGACCTAAGGTTTATCAATCCGTGGGAGGCGTAGGATGAAGATGGTCTCTCTCAAGCAACCCTGCAACCAAATAACAAAGAGTCTCTTGTGTCCCCAACACACCCAATACAATGGTAATTTGTATAGGTGCACTAGTTCGGCGAAGAGATGGTGATACATGTGCAATATGGATAGTAGATATGGGTATTTATAATCTGAAAATATAAAAACAGCAAGGTAACTAATGATAAAAGTGATCACAAACGGTATTGCAATGCATTGAAACAAGGCCTAGGGTTCATACTTTCACTAGTGCAAGTTCTCTCAACAATAATAACATAATTGGATCATATAAATATCCCTCAACATGCAATAAAGAGTCACTCCAAAGTCACTAATAGCGGAGAACAAACGAAAAGATTATGGTAGGGTGCGTAACCACCTCAAAGTTATCCTTTCTGATCGATCTATTCAAGAGTTCGTAGTAAAATAACACGAAGCTATTCTTTCCGTTCAATCTATCATAGAGTTCGTACTAGAATAACACCTTAAGACATAAATCAAACAAAACCCTAATGTCACCTAGATACTCTAATGTCACCTCAAGTATCCGTGGGTATGATTATACGATATGCATCACACAATCTCAGACTCATCTATTCAACCAACACAAAGAACTTCAAAGAGTGCCCCAACGTTTCTACCGGAGAGTCAAGACGAAAACGTGTGCCAACCCCTATGCATAAGTTCACGAGGTCAAGAAACTCGCAAGTTGATCACCAAAACATACATCAAGTGGATCACGTGATATCCCATTGTCACCACAGATAAGCGCATGCAAGACATACATCAAGTGTTCTCAAATCCTTAAAGACTCAATCCGATAAGATAACTTCAAAGGGAAAACTCAATTCATCACAAGAGAGTAGAGGGGGAGAAACATCATAAGATCCAACTATAATAGCAAAGCTCGCGATACATCAAGATCGTACCACCTCAAGAACACGAGAGAGAGAGAGAGAGAGATCAAACACATAGCTACTAGTACATACCCTCAGCCCCGAGGGTGGACTACTCCCTCCTCGTCATGGAGAGCGTCGGGATGTTGAAGATGGCCACCCTAGAGGGATTTCCCCCTCCGGTAGGGTGCCAGAACGGGTCTAGATTGGTTTTTGGTGGCTATGGAGGCTTTTGGCAGCGGAACTCCCGATCTATTGTGCCCCCCGGTGTTTTTAGGGTATATATACATATATATATATATAGGCGAAATAAGTCGGTTAGGGGAGCCACGAGGGGCCCATGAGGGTGGGGTGCGCCCAGGGGGGTAAGGCGCGCCTCCCTGCCTCGTGCCTCCCTCGAAGCTTCCCTGACGTCAACTCCAAGTCTCCTGGATTGCTTCCATTCCAAAAATAAGTTCCGTGAAGTTTCAGGTCAATTGGACTCCGTTTGATTTTCCTTTTCTGTGATACTCTAAAATAAGGAAAAACAAAAACTAGCACTAGGCTCTAGGTTAATAGGTTAGTCCCAAAAATCATATAAAATAGCATATAAATGCATATAAAACATCCAAGGTTGATAATATAATAGCATGGAACAATAAAA
>NC_041380.1:540280984-540349692 GCF_002162155.2 Triticum dicoccoides | reverse complement strand
TACCCTAATAGAAACCAAAGTAACAGATCACAGACTACCGGCTTACCACCAAAATGCTTAACGAGCTGCCGTATCACACACACCTCCCTAGCTTACTTAGGACGGAATCTAGAGCTAGTCCATCATTTAGAAACATATTACGTATCGTAGCCAAATCAAATTCAACATACTGAGTTCAAAATAACCATCTATATACTTGTTATGTCATAGCCGGATCAAATTTAGCTCAACATGCTCATGCCACATTATTGTGTTGCTTGAGTATGTCCATGTGCCTGTGGTTACACAATAGAAGAGATGTTGCAAGTATGAAATCATGTGGGAGAAAGGGAGTCTTTGCTCCTAGGGAAAATTGAGCAGGTATGGGGTTGTGGGGACGGACAGACAACAAACCTTCTGAATGTAGCATCGAAGCTCAACTTGGTTTTGTAATATCCCAAATATTGGAATGTTATATTAATTAAATAAGTTTGATTGTTGTGTGATTGATTGAGTGAAATTGAGTGAAATTCGAAAAAAATTGAAAGTTGAATGAGAGGGAATAAAAGGACTTTCCCAAAAGTGTTTCCATCTTAAATGATTTGAAACCTCATTTAATGTAATGCAATCTTCATGCCACTCAAGGACTTCCAAGAGAGGAGATGACATGACTTCTTCAAAGTTTAAATGAAAGAGAGTGGGGAGTTAAACCACCTTTGAAATTCCTTTTTGGAATCCTTCCCATTTGAATAATTTCAAATTCCTCTCACCCATTTCAAAATAAAGAGAGGAGCAATATGACACTCCAAACCATGGGAAATTTTGAAATATATTTGAACAAGGAAAAACAGAAAAGATTTGGAAGTGGTTTGAAATTCAAATTCAAAACCATTTAGGAGTTATTTGGCTTTTATTCAGATTATTTTTCTCCTAAAAATAAATAAATGGAAATATGGGTTAAATGATTCCCTTCAATGTAAAATTAGGAGAAAATAAATTTGAAATCATTTTGGTATTTAAAAAATTAATTTTATTGGGTTTTATTGCAAGAACATCACTCTTTGACTTTTCTGGTTTGTTTTGGATTTTATTTTCCTCTGAGAATATGTTCATGGTTTAGAATTTTGTTTTCTGACTTTTCTGATATATATAACATGTCTATATAAATTTCCATTTACTTTCTCTGTATTTAGTTTGTTCTGTCTATGTTTTTTCTAAACAAAAAATGGTCGAAGGCCTTCTGCATGCGAGGGCCATCTCCCTCCCAAAGGCCTAGCTGGTCTAGCCGCATGCCCGAACCGGCTTCCCATCGGTCGCCCGCACCTCTCCCTTGCTCTCACTGACAGCGGACCCCACCACCATCTTCCTTCCCACACATGCGCCAGAGCCCCGCACACCCACGGCAAAGCGCCACCGCGTCCGGTCTTCGCGGGATTCGATCCCTGAGCTTTCCCCTCGCGCAAGTCCATGTCCTATATAAACCCGCTGACCCCCTCGTCCAATCCTCTCACAAATTTTCCATCAAGACTAGCCATATCGCTCACCGTAGCTGTTTGGATCTCGCCGAAGCCGAACAACTTCACCGAATGATTCCATCGTCAGTAAGCCCTCTAAGGACCTCTCGTTTCACCCTTCAATCTCCCAGGATGCACCGCATATTTTTGACATCGCCCTAGTCCCTCCTATTCTTTTATAGGGGTTGCCCGACCGAGTGCATCGGCCACAGGAGCTCCGGCGAGCCGCTCCACGCACCACCAACGTCCCCGAGCTCCAACTCCACCACTGAAAGTGCGTTATATCGACTAGAGGGGGGTGAATAGGCGATTTTTATGAAAGTCTTCAAAACGTGGGAGTTATGAAGACAAACGATAGAAATAAACCTAATACCCTGCAGCGGAAGGTAGACTACACTAGGCAAGCCATAGTCAAGTATTCAATAGAGTGAAAGCACAATGACTAATAGCAGCAATGTAGTAAGGATCGGGTAGGAAGATATTGTGAAGCCAGACCGAACACGCAGTCACTCAGTGAAGACAAAAGATAGTGCAAACATACAATGACTTCACAAGGAGTAACAGTAACTAAAGGGAAGGGAAGATGAAACCAATGACTCGTTGAAGACAATGATTTGTTGGACCAGTTCCAGTTGCTGTGATAACTGTACGTCTGGTTTGGGGCGGCTAGGTATTTAAACCTTAGGACACACAGTCCCGGACACCCAGTCCTGAACACGCAACTCAGGACACCCAGTCCTCACCGTATTCCCCTTGAGCTAAGGTCACACAGACCTCGCCCAATCACTCTGGTAAGTCTTCAAGGTAGACTCCCAAACCTTCACAGACTTTGTTCACCAGCAATCCACAATGTCTCTTGGATGCTCAGAACGCGATGCCTAACTGGCTGGAGGATGCACAGTCCTCAAGTGTAATAAGTCTTCAGATCACACAGACAAGAAGACTTAAGTGATGCCCAATTCTCTTTGGCTCTGGGTGGTTAGGGCTTTATCCTCACAAGGAATTCTCTCTCAAAGGCTTCGAGGTGGGTTGCTCTCAAACGACAAAAGCCGTACTCTAAATCTGAGCAGCCAACCGTTTATGGTTGTAGGGGGTGGGCTATTTATAGCCACTTGGCAACCCGACCTGATTTGTCCGAAATGACCCTGGGTCACTAAGGAACTGACACATGTTCCAACGGTCAGATTTCAAACTCACACGGCAACTTTACTTGGGCTACAAGCAAAGCTGACTTGTCCGACTCTGGACAAGATTCGCTCTCATAGTCTTCACTCGAAGACATAGGTTTTTGGTTAGGCATCACTTCAGTCATTCTGACTGGTTCTCTTGGACCCCACTTAACAGTAGGTGGTTCCTATGACTCAACACAAAAGAAAAAAGAACTACGAAAGATCTAAGTCTTCGAGCTCCATAGGCTTCATGTGGTGTCTTCTCTTGTCATAGTCTTCAAAGTGAATATCTTCATATACCACCTTTGACTTCAATGTCTTCATACATTTTTAGGGGTCATCTCTGGTAGGAAAACCGAATCAATGAGGGACTTCTACCTGTGTTATCCTGCAATTCTCACAAACACATTAGTCCCTCAACTAGGTTTGTCGTCAATACTCCAAAACCACTAGGGGTGGCACTAGACGCACTTACAATCTCCCCCTTTTTGGTGATTGATGACAAACTAGTTGAAGTTTTCAACGGGGAATATAATCTGTGAAATTGTAAAGGATAAGGGATTGTCTTCATAAGTTGCAAGGGCTCCCCCTGAAGATGTGCATATAAGTAATTTGCTTATGGAATGCAAATGCACATGGCAAGTTGTACTTGTGGAGATCCACTTCAACTTATGATGACAATCCACTATGCATGTGAAAGTATATGAAGATCATGACATGCATAATGGAAAATGGATGTCTGTAGAATGATCTAAGTGCGGAATTCATCGTCGCACATGCGGAATTTATCATCGCAAAACAAGGTGGCAGATAAGTAGCAGACGGCCATCGAGTTTAAGTGTTACAACTCAAAGAACCAAATGTAGCAAAACGAGAGTTGTAAGCATGAAGCAAAATATAAAGCACCCGCCCATATGGACCCGCTTGAAGACTATCAACCTCATATGCTTCTCCCCCTTTTGTCAGTAAGGACCAAAAAGGTTTGAAGACATAGAGCATCTACTCGTTCCCATGCGGAGTAGGTGAAGTAGCAGGGTCGTTGGTGGTGTTTGGCGGTGCTGAAAAGCTTGGAGCAGAGTTGAAGCGTGCTGAAGGAGGTGGCGGTGAAGTAGCATCGTCTTCATCCTCGATAACTCTGGCAGTCACAGTTGCAGCAGAGGAAGAGAACTCAGAGTCTTCAAGGGATGGAGTTCCTAGCAGCACAGCCCTTCAAGGAGGTGTGGAGTCAAACTTGAATCGCTCAGTGAAGCCATCCTCTTGAAGATCATCTTCAGAACACAGAAGCGTTAGCCCTTTCCATGTGCGGCGAGAGGTTTCATGGGCAACGAAAGCATTCTTTGTGGCAAGATTGCGAATGCGATTGACATCCACCAAGAGGCTTTGCATCTGACGCTTCAGCCAGTCATGATGCTTATCATGTTTCTGATGAAGAGCCACAAGAAACTCTCGGTCGTTGAGAACACGAGTGCGCTTCTTGGGTCGTGGAGCAGTTGTACTATCAGTGGCTTCAGTGGGAGTAGGATGTGGTGCACATGTAGTGCCAGCCAAAAGATACACACGAGTGACTGCTTCAACTCCTTCAATGTTCTAAGAGAAACTCTGATGCTCTGCATTCTGAAGAATTAGAGGTTCCTTGGCAGGCTCAGGATAGATGGCTTCAATTGACATATCCACATCAGGCAGAAAAATCCGATGATTGCGAGCAGATGGCTGATATGAGATCGCAGAGTGAAGTTTGATCAGCCGCATTACCCATGGGGCATAGAACTTCAAGCCAAACAGATCAGAGCCTGATGCAGCAAGTTGGCGAATGAAGAAATCCTGTGCATTGAAGCATTTTCCATGAAGAATATAGAAGATCAAAGTCTTCATTGCACCCTCAAGCTTGGCATTTGGAGAGTGCCCTTTGATGGGCCAGAGAGTTCGCCTGATGATGTGATAAATGGTTCTTGACAGATACTCAAGGTCTTCAACGAAGAACTCCGTGGGATAAGCAGCATCTTGGGGCAATGGCTTCATCATGCTGAGCATCTGACTCATATCAGGTTCAAGCTTCTGAAAGATGCTCTCAATAGCTTCACTATGCAGCTGACAGCCATGCTCGTAGAGATCGCCAGGAGTGGGCAAGCCAGTGAGCTCAATGATGTCAAAGGCTTTGGCTTCGTGATGAACGTTTCCAGTCATCCACTCCAGGACCCAAGTCTTTGGATCTCTGCTATACCCGCGGATGTGGAGTGTGGCATAGAATTGGAGCAACAACTCTTCATTCCAATGCTCTTGGTCAGTAACGAATGGCAGCAGTCCAACTTCCTTGAAGAAATCCAAAGCTTCTTCCAGACAGGGCAGACCAGCTATAGCTTCAATGTCAAGGCGCTTGTGTGGGAAGATGCGACCTTGGTTGTAAAGAATGCATGAGTAATAGCTTCGCTGCGGATAGCTCCAGAACCGATCAGATGATATCCTTTCCCTTGAGTAGGGGTTCCTGGAGCTATCGAAGAATGTGTTGTCTGCTCTGAAGCCATTGATATTGAAGGAGCCAGGTGCTGATGCAGGACCTAGGAACCTTGGCGATCTTGGGATTGACTTCTGTACCTAAGGTCTGTGCTCAACATGATAGTCGAACTGGGGACCGGCAGTAGACTCAGGAATAGAAGTGGCGGGATCAGTGGCTTTGCTGTCTTCTGATGCTTTTGTTGGGGAGGGCTCCACATTAGCTTCATTGGTGGTGGTGGCAGCCACAAGATTATCATCCTCCACTTGACGAGCTGGAGGGTCGGTCACAAGCACGTTCTCCTTGAGAACTGCTTCTTGGTGGGACAGGGGAGTGGGAACTTGTGGGACTTCTTCTTCCACGGCTGATGCAGCCGGATTGTCTTCAGCAGAGACTTGAGGCCTTGGACCTTTGCGAAGCCTGCACAACACAGGCGACGCCTATGGAGTTGGAGTTGGCTGGGCCTCATAGTCTTCTTCCTCTTGTGGGCGATTCGCCCATGAAGCATCCTGTGCAATTGGCGTCAGTGGACGACCAATGCTGATGAATTCGCTGTTCTCGAGCTGAGGAAGGACTGCACCATCTTCTACATGGTCATGTTAACCAATGTCTTCAGCAGCGATGGGATCAGCTGCTGGAATGTCTTCAGCTTCATGAGCCTCTGGAAGCAGGCTCATGGATTGTCAATTGGCGTTCAGCTTCAGGATAGACCATAGAAATGGGTTCAACTATCAAAGGCTCTGTGGGAGCAGCCCGATCTTTCTTGGTCTTCCTCTTCTTCTTGGAGGGGGCAGTAGGAGAGGCTTCAGGATGTTTCCTCTTCCTGGCTTCAGCCTCGGCAGTCCTCGTCTTCTTGAGCTCTGAAGCGGTTGACCGGCTTTTTGGCTTCGAGCCAGTCATTCTAGTTGGGAAGACAATCGGAACTGCTTCCTGCCTTGGTGCGTCGAGTTCAACCGTAGCAGGCTTCTTCTTCTTTGCGGCCATCCTGGGGTCAATGCCAGGACGCCCAAGGGCCTTGCGCTTCTCAGCCTCATTGTAGGCTTGCACACATCTGTCAGCCAGAACCTTCATACGCTCACGCGAACCTTGAGCTTCTGCACGTTTCTTTAGAAAGGCTTCCTTGAGCTCATGCATCATGATCTTGAAGTTCTTCACTTCTTGCATGCTGAGCTTGGCCATATGCTTCTTGAACTGAGCCTTTTCATAGTCAATCTTTTGCTTCAGTTCAACAATGCGCTGGGCGACAGCTAGCTCTGAAGCAATGGCGCCTTGGAAGGCGACACTAAGGACAGTTGTCATGACTAAGAATGAACCGTCATCTGCCCAAGCATTCGCAAAGAAGGAGAAGGCAAGGAAGGAGAAAGCTGCCAAGATGCCAACTCAAGAGGAGGCATCTGAATATTTCTTGAAGACTAAACAAGAGCAGCTCGGTTACTTGATTGCATCCACGCTGAGGATTGAGCAAAGTCTGGCCACCCTCACTCAGAATCAGCAGAGCCTAGAGAGAATCATGGAACAGAAGTTCTATGACTTGGATGTTAAAGTAACGGAAGTTCAGTCTGCAGTGGAGCAGCTCCAGGAGGACCTGCAGGAGAGGAGAGGCAGGACTACCACTCATGCCTTTGCCAGAGTGCCACGAGGCCCGAGGTCGTCTGTCGTGCCAGTTGCTGACACAAGAGCCACCACCTCAGCACCAGCCACAGCCTCAGTTCCACCAACTCCAGCATCTACTTCAGCTCCAACTCCAGCATCTACTTCAGCATCTACCGAAGCCTTCGTCCTTGGAGTGATCCGGACTCCACCACCACCAGAAGATCAAGCCTGAGCGTCGATCTAGTGCTATGCATTTTCTAGGAACTTTTTGGTAACTTGTTGCCAAAGGGGGGAGAAGATGTATAGATCATAGGCTTCGAGAGAGAGAGTGTTGCTTTTCTCTCTTGCTTTATTTGGTGGTTTTTCGAATTTTTTTGCTTTTGAGTGCTTGAGATACTACATCATTATTTGTGAGACATTGATGATCATGTGTTTGATCATAAGCTACACATAATGTTTGCTTAATGCTATTATCTTATCTATCTTATGTGATCATTCACTATTCTTGGTGATGAGTGCATGTATTTCATTCTTATCATTTTAAGCGCTTCACCAAGATGTATGTGACATGGAAGAGTAACCCATGACTCTAACTCTTTGTGCATTTGCAGTCCAAAGCAAAAATTTTAATATGCACAAATGTAGGGGGAGCTCTTACTTATCACATACTTCTCAAAGCGACGATATATTTCATGCTTATTATCATTTGTCGAAGCTTTGATCTATATGTTGTCATCAATTACCAAAAAGGGGGAGACTGAAAGTGCAACTATCCCTAGGTGGTTTTGGTAATTCATAACAACATATAGCTCATTGAGCTAATGCTATTCCAAGATGATTATTTCAGGAAAGCTCAATGATTGGCATGGCATGGATGTGAAAGTGGAACCCTCAAAATGCTAAGGACAAAGGATTGGCTCAAGCTCAAAAGCTCAAGACTCTTCATTTTATATTTTAGTGATCCAAGATCACATTGAGTCTTTAGGAAAAGCCAATACTATCAAGGAGGGATGAGGTGTTGCTTAATGAGCCTCTTGCTTCATGTGCTTAGTGATATGCTCCAAAACCCTCAACTACTTTCCCATATCCACATATGACCTAAACCCTAAGCCAAACTCGGTCCTACCGATTCTTCCTATCCGGCGCCACCGAGTTTCACTTGTCGTTAGCCACTGCCAAACCCTAGCAATTCGGTCCTACCGATAGGGATCTCGGTCTCACCGAGATGGGGTTGCAAACTCTCTGTTTCCCTTTCGTAACTTTTCGGTCTCACCGAAAGAGCGAATCGGTCCCACCGAGATTGCAATGTAAACTTAGTGTTTCCCCTTTGTAACTTTTCGGTCTCACCGAGTTCCACTCGGTCTCACCGAAAGAGCAAATCGGCCCCACCGAGTTTGCCTGACCAACTCTCTGGTTAGCTAATTACCAAATTCGGTCTCACCGAGTTTGTGTAATCGGTCACACCGAGATTACGTTATGCCCAAACCCTAACCATATCGGTCCTACCGAGTTGCATGTCAGTCCCAGCGAAAATCTCTAACGGTCACTAGGTTTACATTTTCGGTCCAACCGAGTTTGATGATTTGGTCCCACCGAGATTGGAAAACTGTGTAACGGTTGGATTTTGTGTGGAGGCTATATATACCCCTCCACCTCCTCCTCATTCGATGAGAGAGCCATCAGAACACACACACCATTCCAACTCATATGTTCTGAGAGAGAACCACCTACTCATGTGTTGAGACCAAGACATTCCATTCCTACCATATGAATCTTGATCTCTAGCCTTCCCAAGTTGCTTTCCACTCAAATCTTCTTTCCACCAAATCCAAATCCTATGAGAGAGAGTTGAGTGTTGGGGAGACTATCATTTGAAGCACAAGAGCAAGGAGTTCATTACCTACACACCATTTGTTACTTCTTGGAGAGTGGTGTCTTCTAGATTGGCTAGGTGTCACTTGGGAGCCTCCGACAAGATTGTGGAGTTGAACCAAGGAGTTTGTAAGGGCAAGGAGATCGCCTACTTCGTGAAGATCTACCGCTAGTGAGGCAAGTCCTGTGTGGGCGATGGCCATGGTGGGATAGACAAGGTTGCTTCTTCGTGGACCCTTTGTGGGTGGTTGCTTCTTCGTGGACCCTTCGTGGGTGGAGCCCTGTGTGGACTCGCGCAACCGTTACCCTTGGTTGTAGCCCTGTGTGGACTCGCGCAACCGTTACCCTTCGTGGGTTGAAGTCTCCATCAACGTGGATGTAGGATAGCACCACCTATCCGAACCACGGGAAAAACATCTGTGTCTCCAATTGCGTTTGAATTCTCCAAACCCTTCCCTTTACATTCTTGCAAGTTGCATGCTTTACTTTCCGCTGCCTATATACTCTTTGCATGCTTGCTTGAATTATGTGATGATTGCTTGACTTGTCCTAAATTAGCTAAAAACTGCCAAGAACTAAAATTGGGAAAAGGTTAAGTTTTTATTTGGTCAAGTAGTCTAATCACCCCCCCCCTCTAGACATACTTTCGATCCTACAAGTGGTATCAGAGCTTTGGTCTCCATTTGCTTGATCTCCATAGCTTTTGGTGGTCATAGCCTTGGTTTCACAACCTAGGAGAGTATGGCGTCTAGCGAGGGAAATTATCACCGTAGAGGTCCTTACTTTGATGGTACTAATTTTGCTAGTTGGAAGCATAAAATGAAAATGCATATTCTTGGACATAACCCCGCCGTTTGGGCTATTGTGTGTGTTGGTTTGCAAGGTGACTTCTTTGATGGGAGAGAACCAAACCGTGAAGCTACCGCGGATGAGTTGAAGATGTTGCAATACAATGCTCAAGCTTGTGATATTCTCTTCAACGGATTGTGCCCCGAAGAATTCAACAAAGTCAGCCGTCTTGAGAATGCAAAGGAAATTTGGGACACTTTGATTGATATGCACGAAGGTACCGACTCCGTCAAGGAATCCAAGTTGGATGTGCTTCAAAGCCAACTTGACAAGTTCAAGATGAAGGATGGTGAAGGTGTCGCTGAAATGTACTCTAGGCTTGCTCTCATCACAAATGAGATTGCCGGCTTAGGAAGTGAAGAGATGACCGATAGATTCATCATCAAGAAGATTCTAAGAGCCTTGGATGGAAAATATGATACCGTGTGCACATTGATCCAAATGATGCCCAATTACAAAGATCTCAAGCCAATGGAGGTGATTGGAAGAATTATTGCTCATGAGATGTCACTTAAAGATAAAGAGGAACTTCACAACAAATCAAGTGGTGCCTATAAAGCCTCATGTGAAGCCCCTACATCATCAAGTGAGAAACAAGACTTCAATGAAGAATTGAGCTTAATGGTGAAGAACTTCAACAAGTTCTACAAGAGTAGAAGCAAAGATAGAAGCTCCAAGTCAAGGTCCTACAATGACAAAAGATCTTCTAGTCGAGAGCGAAACTGCTACAATTGTGGAAGACCCGGACACTATTCCAATGAGTGTACGGCTCCCTACAAGAGAAGAGAAGATTCTCCAAAAAGAAGAAGCAAAGGATCACCACCAAGAGAGAGAAGGAGTAGAGATGATTGTTATGAACGAAGATACTCACGGAGAAGCAAGGATTTGGAAAGGAAGGAAAAATCATCAAGGAGCTACACAAGACGAAGACATCAAGCTCATGTTGGTGAATGGGTATCCGACTTCGACTCCGACAGCCACTCCGAGAAAAGTTATCACTCCGACTCCGAAGATACTCAAGATGAAGGTGTTGCCAGTCTAGCACTTGTGTCAACCAACTCCTACGACATATTTGACTCACCAAGTGAAGGAATTGGAAGATGCTTCATGGCCAAAGGTCCTAAGGTAACACACCCCGAGTATGTTGATTTCAATAGTGATGAAGATGACTTGTTAGGTGATGATTTGCTTGGTGACAACTCTAGTGATGAATACTATGATGAAACGTCAATTAAACATGCTAATCAAGATAAAACGAATGACAATGATAAGGAGAAGATTGAGGCTCTAACTAAAGAACTAAACACTCTTAAGTTAGCTCATGAAACTATCTTCGAAGATCATCAAGAACTTTTAAGAGCTCATGAGAAATTACGCTTTGAAAAGCTCAATCTTGAGCAAGAGCATGAGTTCTTAAAGGCAATCAATGATGATCTCCGCAAGAAAAGTTCTTCTTACATTGCCAAGCGTTTACTCTTATCCACTTACATGCCTCAAGTCAAGTCTAGTAACAAGAAAGATTCTTCCTCTAGTAGTAACAATGATCACGTTAAATCCAATATTGTTGCTTCTAGTAGTTCTCTCGATTCCACTTATGATTCTCTTAGCCAAGTTACACTTGAGCAAGAAAATAGCTTATTGAAGGGAATTATAGAGAAAGGAGTGTACAAAAGCCTTGCTGGGAGTAAGCAATTCGAGGAAATTGTGCGCAAGCAAGGAATGCACCGGAAGAATCAAGGTGTTGGTTTTGAACGAAAGTTCAATGCCAATGGAGTTGAGTGGGAAGAAGATCAATACCCCAAGACAAAGTTTATTCCTCAACAAGAGAAGTATACTTATTTCAAGGGGACACAAGCTCAAGATGATCTTCCACCACAAGACTACAAGCAAAAAGGCAAGGACAAGCTTCAAGAGGAAATTGATGCATTTGAAGAAGCTCCAAAGACCTTAGTCAAGTGGATTCCCAAGACTACTTCAAGTTCCACTTCATCAAGTACGACTACAACTCCAAGGATTCCCATCAAGATGATGTGGATCCAAAAGAATAAGAACTAGAGAGTTCTTGAGGGTGACTCCGCCAACATACTTCACTCTTATCATTTTGGCAAGAACAAGTGCAATCAACTTCCACATCTTGCACTAGTTCAAGGAGTCACAAACCCTCTTGTTGGTAAGACAAGGGACAAGGTAACCTAAAAGTTTTCATGGACATCATCGTGTGTGTGCATCACTCTATGTCTATGGATATCCATGTTTGTTCCTTGTGGGACTAACCCATGTAGGTATTGAAAGTGCAATTCACTCAAATGGATAGCTCCAAGTGATCTACATCAACATTGAGCATCCACATCTTCAACATCTACATGAAGTCATCATCGACAAAACCCAAGGTTAGTTCATCCCTCTTAGGGGGGATATCACATCTAGGGGGAGCTTTACTATAAGACTTGAGCTAAAGCAACTCTAAAGATGTGAACAAAACAATGCTTTATGTAAAAGTGGTAACCCCACTTGAGCTTAAACGATGAGTATGACCTATGATCAAGTGTTCTCACTTGACTCCTAAGTCAATATACTCATATATAGATGACCTAGTCATCGCAAATTGCTTGATAGATGCTAGAATTGGTTGTGCATGCCTTGTCACATATTTCATTTGCCATCTTATTGTGTGAGCATGCTGGTTGCATATTTTACTCATTTGAGGACATCCACTTGTTGTTTTGATTGTTCGGTTTTATTTCTTCTTGCCAAGTGGATGGACAAGAATGCTTAAGAACCTCTTCTAGCTATCTATGCTTTTCTCGTCTCAAACTCTATTCATGCTGCATCACAAAATTTGATCAAGTCAGATTCGAACCACTGTGTGAGGAGCGCTCCGAGTCCCCAATTCGTCATAGACTTAAACTTCCAAAACCTCTTTATGATTCTCGGTCTGACCGATACTCCACTTTCGGTTCTACCGAGATCATTAAGTTGATCTAGGTTTTCGATCTCAGTGCAACCGATTTGAACATTTCGGTCACACCGAGTTTCAGTAACTGCACGCAGTTATGAATCTCGGTGCCATCGAGTTGTTCCACTCGGTCACACCGACAGGGTCAGGCTATATATAGTCACGGGCAAAATTTTGGAAATTTCTCCGAACCCCTTCGCCCGCGTGATAGCCTGCTCTGCCCTCGTGGTCTCTGGATCATCTTCTCGCCGCCAGCCGCCTCCAGTCGCTGGTCTCCGTCGCTGTTAACAGGAATTCTGCCCCGCCGTTGCCGCCGTAGCAAGTCCCCGTCGAACTAGGGTATGGACTTGATCTTTGTGCTATTCCTCAATCCAATTCTCAGCACATTGTGATCATCATGATTCTTGCCACGATTGAAACACTCCTATCCAGTCAAAACGCTCATAGATTAGGTTTGATTTGAAAATTCTAGGTTTAGGTTTCCGCCGAAACCATCTCGGACCCACCGAGTTGAAAAACTCGGTCCCACCGATTTGGCTTATGCCATTGCACAAGTGAGACTCGGTCTGACCGAGAATTACTTATCGGTGTAACCGATTTTGGAACTCTGTGTAACCCTAGCAGTCTCGGTGCCACCGAACTGTGACTCGGTCCAACCGAGTTCACTAGTTTAGGTTCCAAAACTGCTTCGGTATCACCGAGTTTGAAAATCGGTAGATCCGAAATGATTTCAGTGGAAAACTAAAACTAAGTTTTTGGATCATTCTTTTGCAAAAATCTCTGCATTTTGTGATGCTCATCCTTTCTACCTCATCTATAATCTGTTCACAGGGTCAGCAGTCAGTTTGCAGCATGTCTGATCAAAGTGATAGCCAGAATGTGTCAGAACAGCAAGTGGTGATGAGTGAGGGCACTAGTCCCTCAAGTTCTTCAGATGAGGGCAACAGGAGCACTCCTAGTAACTTGCCAAAGGCTGCCACGAGACAGAGGAAGAAGAGGACTTCTGATTCCGAAGATGAGGACTATGTGGCAGAGGAAGAGGCCACTTCCAAGAGAGTTGAGCCAGCTCAAGGCACAAAGCCAGGGCTGAAAATCAAAAGGCCAGCAGGCAGGCAGCCAATGTCAAAGGCCAGAATGTCAACTGAGAAGCCCATAGAGCCAGTTGCAGCTGAGAGCAAGAAAAGAAAGGGAAGAGTGAAAAAGACTGTGGTTAGAGTGCTTGGCAAAGCTTCCATCATGGAAGAGGAAGAAGAAGAAGAGGTGGCTGCACCAGCACCCAAGGCACCCAAGCTGATGGGTGATGCTATCAAATCAGGGGCTACTGCATCTAAGCCCAAGGCTGCACCAAAGGCCAAGACAGCACCTAAGAGAAACACAAGAAGCATCCCAGCTGCTGAAAAGAACAAGGCCCCAGTGCCTGAAGCTATAGAAGAAGAGGAGGAGAATGTCCTAAGGAAGCTAAAGCCCAAGATCCCAGACCACAACGATGCCCATCCTGTGGCTGAGGATATGAAGCTTAGGAGAGATTCAGGACTAAGGAAGTGGAGAGAAGCAGACCCATATGCTTCAAGGAGAAGGACAGCAGTTGACTACAGATTTCACACCAAGGAGCAGCAGGATTTTTATGAGACAGTGCTGCTAGATAAGAAGCCCATTGTCTGTGATATGCGATGGGTTGATTGGACATACATCAAGGACAATGAGGAGCACTATCCTGGAGTGCAAGACAGCTTCATATCTTGTGGAGTAGCTGACTTTGTTGGGCAGAAGCTCACAAAGTGGAATGAGGAGCTTATAATGCAGTTCTACTCCATGGCACATTTTTATCCAGATGGGAGGATCACATGGATGTCTGAGGGTACAAGGTACCAATCCACAGTTGCTGAGTGGGCACAGATCATTAATGCCCCAGAGGAGCAAGATGATGACATGGACATATATGCCAAGAAGAAGATGGACCACAACTCAATGTCAAATATGTACAAGGAGATCCCAAATGAAGCACTTGATACCTTCAAGTTTGGCTCAGTACATTACCTTCTGTCAGGGCTCCCGACTATCAATTGGATCTTGAGGCACACCTTATTGCCCAAGTCAGGTGATCACAAGATGATCCGAGGCCATGCTATCAACTTGCTACATGTGTTTGATGTGCCTCAGAAGTTCAAAGTGATGAGCCTCATAGTGGAAACAATCAAAATGACTGCAGCAGATCAGAAGAGGAGTTGCGGATATGCCCCTCAGATTCAGGAGCTCATTAACTCCAAGATGGGCACGGACATATACTTATTGGACAAGGAACATTTGCCCATCCGTCCAGATTTTGAGGACAATGAAGTTGTCATGACTGAGAATGAACCATCATCTGCCCAAGCATTCGCAAAGAAGGAGAAGGCAAGGAAGGAGAAAGCTGCCAAGATGCCAACTCAAGAGGAGGCATCTGAATATTTCTTGAAGACTAAACAAGAGCAGCTCGGTTACTTGATTGCATCCACGCAGAGGATTGAGCAAAGTCTGGCCACCCTCACTCAGAATCAGCAGAGCCTACAGAGAATCATGGAACAAAAGTTCTATGACTTGGATGTTAAAGTAACGGAAGTTCAGTCTGTAGTGGAGCAGCTCCAGGAGGACATGCAGGAGAGGAGAGGCAGGACTACCACTCATGCCTTTGCCAGAGTGCCACGAGGCCCGAGGTCGTCTGTCGTGCCAGTTGCTGACACAAGAGCCACCACCTCAGCACCAGCCATAGCCTCAGTTCCACCAGCTCCAGCATCTACTTCAGCTCCAACTCCAGCGTCTACTTCAGCATCTACCGAAGCCTTCGTCCTTGGAGTGATCCGGACTCCACCACCACCAGAAGATCAAGCCTGAGCGTCGATCTAGTGCTATGCATTTTCTAGGAACTTTTTGGTAACTTGTTGCCAAAGGGGGAGAAGATGTATATATCATAGGCTTCGAGAGAGAGAGTGTTGCTTTTCTCTCTTGCTTTATTTGGTGGTTTTTCAAACTTGTTTGCTTTTGAGTGCTTGAGATACTACGTCATTATTTGTGAGACATTGATGATCATGTGTTTGATCATAAGCTACACATAATGTTTGCTTAATGCTATTATCTTATCTATCTTATGTGATCATTCACTATTCTTGGTGATGAGTGCATGTATTTCATTCTTATCATTTTAAGCGCTTCACCAAGATGTATGTGACATGGAAGAGTAACCCATGACTCTAACTCTTTGTGCATTTGCAGTCCAAAGCAAAAATTTTAATATGCACAAATGTAGGGGGAGCTCTTACTTATCACATACTTCTCAAAGCGACGATATATTTCATGCTTATTATCATTTGTCGAAGCTTTGATCTATATGTTGTCATCAATTACCAAAAAGGGGGAGACTGAAAGTGCAACTATCCCTAGGTGGTTTTGGTAATTCATAACAACATATAGCTCATTGAGCTAATGCTATTCCAAGATGATTATTTCAGGAAAGCTCAATGATTGGCATGGCATGGATGTGAAAGTGGAACCCTCAAAATGCTAAGGACAAAGGATTGGCTCAAGCTCAAAAGCTCAAGACTCTTCATTTTATATTTTAGTGATCCAAGATCACATTGAGTCTTTAGGAAAAGCCAATACTATCAAGGAGGGATGAGGTGTTGCTTAATGAGCCTCTTGCTTCATGTGCTTAGTGATATGCTCCAAAACCCTCAACTACTTTCCCATATCCACATATGACCTAAACCCTAAGCCAAACTCGGTCCTACCGATTCTTCCTATCCGGCGCCACCGAGTTTCACTTGTCGTTAGCCACTGCCAAACCCTAGCAATTCGGTCCTACCGATAGGGATCTCGGTCTCACCGAGATGGGGTTGCAAACTCTCTGTTTCCCTTTCGTAACTTTTCGGTCTCACCGAAAGAGCGAATCGGTCCCACCGAGATTGCAATGTAAACTCAGTGTTTCCCCTTTGTAACTTTTCGATCTCACCGAGTTCCACTCGGTCTCACCGAAAGAGCAAATCGGTCCCACCGAGTTTGCCTGACCAACTCTCTGGTTAGCTAATTACCAAATTCGGTCTCACCGAGTTTGTGTAATCGGTCTCACCGAGATTACGTTATGCCCAAACCCTAACCATATCGGTCCTACCGAGTTGCATGTCAGTCCCACCGAAAATCTCTAACGGTCACTAGGTTTACATTTTCGGTCCGACCGAGTTTAATGATTCGGTCCCACCGAGATTGGAAAACTGTGTAACGGTTGGATTTTGTGTGGAGGCTATATATACCCCTCCACCTCCTCCTCATTCGATGAGAGAGCCATCAGAACACACACACCATTCCAACTCATATGTTCTGAGAGAGAACCACCTACTCATGTGTTGAGACCAAGACATTCCATTCCTACCATATGAATCTTGATCTCTAGCCTTCCCAAGTTGCTTTCCACTCAAATTTTCTTTCCACCAAATCCAAATCCTATGAGAGAGAGTTGAGTGTTGGGGAGACTATCATTTGAAGCACAAGAGCAAGGAGTTCATTACCTACACACCATTTGTTACTTCTTGGAGAGTGGTGTCTCCTAGATTGGCTAGGTGTCACTTGGGAGCCTCCGACAAGATTGTGGAGTTGAACCAAGGAGTTTGTAAGGGCAAGGAGATCGCCTACTTCATGAAGATCTACCGCTAGTGAGGCAAGTCTTGTGTGGGCGATGGCCATGGTGGGATAGACAAGGTTGCTTCTTCGTGGACCCTTTGTGGGTGGTTGCTTCTTCGTGGACCCTTCGTGGGTGGAGCCCTGTGTGGACTTGTGCAACCGTTACCCTTCGTGGGTTGAAGTCTCCATCAACGTGGATGTAGGATAGCACCACCTATCCGAACCACGGGAAAAACATCCGTGTCTCCAATTGCGTTTGAATTCTCCAAACCCTTCCCATTACATTCTTGCAAGTTGCATGCTTTACTTTCCGCTGCCTATATACTCTTTGCATGCTTGCTTGAATTATGTGATGATTGCTTGACTTGTCCTAAATTAGCTAAAAACTGCCAAGAACTAAAATTGGGAAAAGGTTAAGTTTTTATTTGGTCAAGTAGTCTAATCACCCCCCCTCTAGACATACTTTCGATCCTACAGTTATAAATCGGTATTTGAACCAATGTTCTGCCCAATATCTTCAGTATGAGAGAGATCTAATTTGTGTGAATAGAAACTGCTTGTGGTAGAAAGTGACAAATCCATAGGATCAACGGTGCTATAAAAAGGAAGTTTTATTTACCACACTAAGAACTTCTAGACGGAGTGGAAGATGAGGCCGAGCAGTTCGATCTTCCGTGCCCTAACTTGGCGGCGAAGGACACCTACGGCGACGGCGGAGAGGACGATGTCCGCGGTCGGTGTGAAGACGGCGTCGGAGATGTTGCGGCAGCGAAGTGCTTCGTCGCCGGCGTCGTCGAGGGCTAGCGGTGGCGCTAGGGTTCGTGCGAGAGTGGAAGAAGAGATAATGACCGCTGTGAAGTGTGTATTTATAGGTACATGGGCGGCACTGCGCTATTACACAGGTGCCCCTGGCGATTCGCATCTGAGGAACACGTGGCCATTATGCGGAATTTTGGGGTTTGTTCCACGTCCCACGCACGCCTGGATTGTCGGGTGGTCGTTCCTACTTCTCCGGGTTTCATGTGGAGGAATGAGCATTGAAAACGGACTTAATGGTTGTCTCTGTATCTTCTGCTGACAAGGACCAAGAGAAGACATTCGACAGTTTCAATAGAATGCATATGATTTGGAGAGATAGAATTTGAGATAGAAAGCATAGAGAGGTGAGGGTCCGATCACATTCACTTAGTTCAAAGGATTCAACAAGAAGACATAGCTATAAGTGAATGCTGTAGAGGACAGAACACTAGTATATATATATATATATATATATATATATATATATATATATATATATATATATATATATATATATATATATAATCAACATAGTGAAGATAATCATGAAGATATGTTGAGATTGAAGCCAAACCAAATGTGAAGACATAGCAATTGTAACGCCATGAGTGAAACACTTCAAATAGAACATTTGGTGGTGGCGTTACCCACCGTATAGGAAGTATTAGACCCAGACACGGCGCACAATTATCGTGGCGCTCCGAAGTCAAATTCCACATTAATGTATTCACACTTAGAATCAAGGTTGTTAGAATCACGATTCTGTTATACAATTCTACGACTTTACGATCCAAACTTACCCATCCGATTCTACGATTTTAGTTCATAAAATCTACGTTTCTACGATCCTCGTAGTGAAGATTCTATGATTTACGATTCTATCACCAGAGCTCCGATCCGATTCAAAATCGCGATTCTGACAACCTTGCTTAGAATGTATGTCTTCATTGATTGAAGATATACTTTACTTCGTGTGTTGCACATCTAAGTCATCAATATGCATAAGGGTTAGGATGTGTGCCTGATCACAGGAGATTTGAGGATTCCAGGATATTTAGCTCACACCGTAACTTGCAAAATCTCTTCTCATCCAAGGGCTTGGTGAAGATATCGGCCAATTGCTCTTCAGTGTTGACGTGTATGATATCAATGTCTTCCTTCACAACATGATCTCTGAGAAAGTGATGATGAATTTCAATGTGCTTTGTCTTCGAGTGCTGAACTGGGTTGTTGGCAATCTTGATGGCGCTTTCGTTGTCGCAGTAAAGTGGCACTTGCTTCAGATGAATGCCATAGTCCTTGAGTGTTTGCTTCCTATAGAAGCTGAGCGCAGCAAGATCCAGCAGCAATGTATTCAGATTCAGCAGTGGAGAGAGATACACAGTTCAGCTTCTTTGAAGACCAACATACAAGTGATAGTCCCAGAAAGTGACATGTGCCTGATGTAGACTTTCGATCAACTTGGTCACCAGCATAATCAGCATCCGAGAATCCAACCAGATCAAACTCTGAGCCCTTTGGATACCATAATCCTAGAGTTGGGGTGTGAGCCAAATATCGAAGAATTCGCTTCACAGCTAAGTGATGCGACTCCTTTGGTGCCGCTTGAAATCGAGCACACATGCATACACTAAGCATAATATCTGGCCTAGATGCACATAGATAAAGTAAAGAACCAATCATGGAGCGGTATACCTTTTGATCAAACTCTTTACCATTGTCATCGGGACCCAGATGATGTTTGACTGGCATTGGTGTTGTGAAGCCTTTGCAGTCTTGCATACCAAACTTCTTCAGGCAATCTTTGAGATACTTCTCTTGAGATATGAAGATGCCGTTGCGTTGTTGTCGTATTTGAAGACCGAGGAAGAACTTGAGCTCTCCCATCATGGACATCTGATATTGCTCTTGCATCATATATCCAAACTCTTCACTGTACTTCTGATTGGTGCAGCCGAAGATAATGTCATCCACATATATTTGGCACACAAACAGTTCACCATCATATGTCTTCGTGAAGAGAGTGGGGTCTAGGGAACCAGGTATGAAGCCTTTGCTCTTTAGGAAGTATTTGAGTGTGTCATACCAGGCCCGAGGGGCTTGTTTGAGGCCATACAGTGCCTTGTTGAGCTTGTATACCATGTCAGGATGTTTTGGATCTTCAAAGCCAGGCGGTTGTGCAACATACACTTCTTCTTCAATCTTGCCATTGAGAAAAGCACTCTTCACATCCATTTGATACAGAAGTATGTTATGATGATTTGCATAGGCCAGCAGTATGCGTATGGCTTCAAGTCTAGCCACATGAGCAAATGTTTCATCGAAGTCAATGCCTTCCACTTGAGTATATCCTTGAGCAACGAGACGAACTTTGTTTCTGACAACTTGACCATGCTCATCTTGCTTGTTACGGTATATCCATTTGGTGCCTATTATATTGTGCTTCCGTGGATCAGGACGCTTAACCAGTTCCCATACATTATTCAGCTCAAACTGTTGAAGCTCTTCTTGCATAGCTTGAATCCATTCAGGTTCCATGAAGGCTTCTTCAACTTTCTTGGGTTCTGTTATTGAGACGAATGCAAAGTGCCCACAGAAATTTGCTAGCTGAGTTGCCCTTGAACGAGTGAGTGGACCGGGTGCATTGATGCTATCAATAATTCTTTCAATCTGCACTTCATTGGCAACGCGAGGATGTACAGGGCGAAGATTTTGCTCTTGCTGATCATTGTCGTTGTTAGAAGGAATGTCTTCAGGATGAGCATTGTCTTCATGTTGATCAGGTGCTGAGATGATAAGTTCTTCTTCAGGATGAGCTTCAGAAGGTATAATTTCTCCAGTTCCCATTAGCTTGATTGATTCACTGGATGGAACTTCATCTAGCACATTTGGCAGTTGCTCTCTTTGTGAACCGTTGGTCTCATCGAACCGCACATCCACTGTTTCAACCACTTTCTAATGAAAGAGATTGAAGACTCTGTAGGAGTGTGAATCCTTTCCATATCCAAGCATAAAACCCTCATGTGCTTTTGGTGCAAATTTTGAGGTGTGATGTGGGTCCTTGATCCAGCACCTCGCGCCAAATACTCTGAAGTAACTGACATTTGGCTTCTTGCCAGTAAGGAGCTCATAAGATGTCTTGTTCAGAAGCTTGTGAAGATAAACACGATTGATTGTATGGCATGTAGTATCAATGGCTTCAGGCCAGAATTTTCTTGGGGTCTTGTATTCATCTAGCATCGTTCTGGCCATCTCAATGAGTGTTCTATTCTTGCGTTCGACGACGCCATTCTGCTGGGGCGTGTACGGGGCCGAGAATTCATGTGTGATGCCCAAGGTATCAAGATATGTATCAAGGCCAGTGTTCTTGAATTCAGTGCCATTGTCACTTCTGATGTGCTTTATCTTGGCGCCATAATTGTTCATAGCTCGATTGGCGAAGCGTCTGAAGACATCCTGCACTTCAGTCTTGTAAAGGATTATGTGCACCCAAGTATATCTAGAATAATCATCAACAATGACAAAGCCATAGATACAAGCAGTAGTAGTAGGAGTTGAGTAATGAGTGGGACCGAAAAGATCCATGTGAAGTAGTTCGAAGGGTCGAGTAGTGGTCATGATTGTCTTCGAGGGATGTTTGGCCCTCGTCATCTTCCCTGCTTCACATGCACCGCATAAGTGATCTTTCTTGAACTTGACGCCCTCGATGCCTATGACAAGCTTCTTCTTTGCAAGGGTGTGGAGGTTCCTCATGCCAGCATGCCCTAGCCTCCGATGCCAGAGCCAGCATTCTGAAGCTTTTGCTAGAAGACATACGGCAAGCTGTGGTCCTGCTGAGAAATCTACCACGTACAAGTCATCTTTTCGATACCCTTCAAATACTAGAGACTTGTCAGATTCCATTAGTACAAGGCAACGATATTGTCCAAATATTACGATCATGTTCAAATCGCAAAGCATTGAGACAGACATTAAGTTGAAGCCAAGGGATTCAACAAGCATGACTTTATCCATGTGTTGATCCCTTGAGATTGCAACTCTACCTAGACCCAATACCTTACTTTTACCAGTGTCAGCAAATGTGATGTGGCTCTTGTCGGATGGATGTAAGGTTGAGTCCATAAGAAGGCTTTTTTTGCCAGTCATGTGATTTGTACACCCACTATCAATAATCCATCCTGAAGACGCTGGTGTCGTACCCTACAGTGCAGTTAGGGGGATAGGCTTCACCAAGAGCATTGTGAAGCAAAAACATTTGACGAACCAATGGGTTATGAAAGCTTAGATCAAGATTAGGACTAATAGGGAGAGTAGCAAACGATTCAGGAACGAAGTACATAGTAAGACCATTCGGGCATTTGATCTTGCGCCCTACAAGATGTTTAAGGTCCCCAGCAATAGTGTCAGACGATTTTGGTTTTCTGCTGGAGACCTTTCCCTGCAAAAGAGAGTTAAGCTTTCTTAGCCACCCACATCTTCAAGGGTGGCTTAGAAGCAATAAGTCTAAGTGCAGCATCTGAGAATTTTGGCTTTGGAGCCCTAGCAAACAGTCTTGCAGGCGGACAATAGTACTCATAAGAATAAACAGAATAGTTCTTGGTCTTATGAACATGGCAGTTTGATGAACCGCTCTCATATTCATATGCCTGAGTATGGTTTCCCTGCAAAACATTTGCGTTAGTGCGACTCAGGTGAGTCCTCTATCTGTATGAAGCCTTTGGACCGTATGAAGCCTTTGGTCTGAGGTTTGTCTTCTTCATGTGAGGTGTCATGATGACATTCACAGGAAGATTCTCCAGACACCTTTTCGGAACCCAGATCTTCTTCATAGGCGGTCCATTCCTGCAGTTAGTACCAATGTACCTGGCAAACACTTCACCATTCTGATTCTTAAACAGTATATAGTTTGCATCAAAGGACTCATCAATGATAATGGGGTTAGCACAAGTGAAGCCAGATAGATTGGATGGATCTGCTGAAGGTTCCTTTGCAGCAACCCACATGGTTTTGGGGTACTGCTCAGGTTTCCAGTAAGAGCCATCAGCATTCATTTTCTTTACGAACCCAACACCCTCTTTCCTTGGGTTTCGGTTCAGAATATGCTTTTTGAGGACATCACATAGTGTCTGATGCCCTTTAAGACTTTTGTACATCCCTGTTTCAAGCAATGTCTTCAACCTAGCATTCTCATCAGCAATAGCAGTGGTATCCTCAGCAGAGGGGTTAGTTACCACATCAACAGTTGAAGATATTGCAACAGTAGTAGCAGTAGAACATTCAGCAACAAAAGTAGCATTATCACGCTCAATGCATTTAAGACATGGTGGTTCAAATCCTTCCTGAGCGGAACTGATCTGTTTGGCGCGAAGTGACTCATTTTCCTTTAGAAGATCTTCACGAGCCGCTCTCAATTTCTCAAGATCTTGCTTCCTTTGAAGATAATCATAGGAAATCTTTTCATGAGTTGTTGAGAGAGTTTCATGACGACTTTCAAGTTCCTGATACTTAACGTGAAGATTTTTTATGTCTTCAATTAAGGATTCAGATCGAGTCATTTCAGCACCTAACAGATCATCGCTTCTGTCTAACAGTTTTTGAATATGTTCCATAGCTTTCTGTTGTTCAGTTGCAATTTTAGCAAGTGTTTTGTAGCTGGGTTTTGAACCACAATCAGAGTCATCGTCACTAGATGTTTGATAGTGAGTAGTGCGTGTGTTTACCTTGGCACCGCGTGCCATGAAGCAGTAGGTAGAGGCGGAGTAGTCCTTGTCATTTGCATCGGTGTCGGTGATGAAGTCATTGTCTTCAGTGTTGAAGATGGACTTGGCAACGTATGCTGTAGCCAGACTTGCGACACCTGAATCGGACTCCTCCTCAGACTCCACCTTCGCCTCCTCAGAAGCAGACTCCTCCTCTGAATCCATTTCCTTGCCAACAAACGCACGTGCCTTGCCAGATGAGCTCTTCTTGTGTGATGAAGACTTTGAGGAAGACTTGGAAGAAGACTTTGAGTGTTTCTTCTTCTTCTTGTCGTCAGAGTCATATTCCTTACTCTTCTTCTTCTTTTTGTTCTCATTATCCCACTGTGGACACTCAGAGATGAAGTGGCCAAGTTTCTTGCACTTGTGACATGTTTTCTTCTTGTAGTCATGAGCAGAAGCTTCATCATTTCTTGAGCTTGATTGGGAAGACTTTCTGAAGCCTTTCTTCTTGGTGAATTTTTGGAACTTCTTGACAAGCATAGCAAGTTCCCTTCCAATGTCTTTAGGATCATCAGAACTGCTGTCAGATTCTTCTTCAGATGAGGAGACAGCTTTTGCCTTCAAGGCATGAGTTCGCCCATAGTTTGGACCATAGATATCTCTTTTCTCAGAAATCTGAAACTCATGTGTGTTGAGCCTCTCAAGTATGTCAGACGGATCGAGTGTCTTGAAATCAGGATGTTCTTGAATCATCAGGGCTAGGGTGTCAAACGAACTATCAAGTGATCTCAGTAGTGTCTTGACGACTTCATGTTTGGTGATCTCAGTAGCGCCGAGGGCTTGAAGCTCATTTGTGATGTCAGTGAGTCGGTCAAATGTGAGCTGGACATTCTCATTGTCATTTCGCTTGAAGCGGTTGAAGAGGTTGCGAAGGACACTGATTCTCTGATCTCTCTGGGTTGAGACGCCTTCATTGACCTTGGAGAGCCAGTCCCAGACCAGCTTAGATGTTTTCAAAGCACTCACACGGCCATATTGTCCTTTGGTCAGATGACCACAGATGATATTCTTGGCAGTAGAGTCCAGTTGAACGAATTTCTTGACATCAGCAGCAGTGACACCTTCTCCAGCCTTGGGAACGCCGTTCTCGACGACATACCATAGGTCGACGTCAATGGCTTCAAGATGCATGCGCATCTTATTCTTCCAGTAGGGATATTCAGTTCCATCAAAGACGGGGCACGCAACGGAGACTTTAATTATCCCTACAGTCGACATAACTAAAACTCCAGGTGGTTAAACCGAATCACACAGAACAAGGGAGCACCTTGCTCTAATACCAATTGAAAGTGCGTTATATCGACTAGAGGGGGGGTGAATAGGCGATTTTTATGAAAGTCTTCAAAATGTGGGAGTTATGAAGACAAACGATAGAAATAAACCTAATACCCTGCAGCGGAAGGTAGACTACACTAGGCAAGCCATAGTCAAGTATTCAATAAAGTGAAAGCACAATGACTAATAGCAGCAATGTAGTAAGGATCAGGTAGGAAGATATTGTGAAGCCAGACCAAACACGCAGTCACTCAGTGAAGACAAAAGATAGTGCAAACATACAATGACTTCACAAGGAGTAGCAGTAAGTAAAGGGAAGGGAAGATGAAACCAGTGACTCGTTGAAGACAATGATTTGTTGGACCAGTTCCAGTTGCTGTGACAACTGTACGTCTGGTCTGGGGCGGCTAGGTATTTAAACCTTAGGACACATAGTCCCGGACACCCAGTCCTGAACACGCAACTCAGGACACCCAGTCCTCACCGTATTCCCCTTGAGCTAAGGTCACACAGACCTCGCCCAATCACTCTGGTAAGTCTTCAATGTAGACTCCCAAACCTTCACAGACTTCGTTCACCGGCAATCCACAATGTCTCTTGGATGCTCAGAACGCGACGCCTAACCGGCTGGAGGATGCACAGTCCTCAAGTGCAATAAGTCTTCAGATCACACAGACAAGAAGACTTAAGTGATGCCCAATTCTCTTTGGCTCTGGGTGGTTAGGGCTTTATCCTCGCAAGGAATTCTCTCTCAAAGGCTTCGAGGTGGGTTGCTCTCAAACGACAAAAGCCGTACTCTGAATCTGAGCAGCCAACCGTTTATGGTTGTAGGGGGTGGGCTATTTATAGCCACTTGGCAACCCGACCTGATTTGTCCGAAATGACCCTGGGTCACTAAGGAACTGACACGTGTTCCAACGGTCAGATTTCAAACTTACACGGCAACTTTACTTGGGCTACAAGCAAAGCTGACTTGTCCGACTCTGGACAAGATTCGCTCTCATAGTCTTCACTCGAAGACATAGGTTTTTGGTTAGGCATCACTTCAGTCATTCTGACTGGTTCTCTTGGACCCCACTTAACAGTACGGTGGTTCCTATGACTCAACACAAAAGAAAAAGAACTACGAAAGATCTAAGTCTTCGAGCTCCATAGGCTTCATGTGGTGTCTTCTCTTGTCATAGTCTTCAATGTGAATATCTTCATATACCACCTTTGACTTCAATGTCTTCATACATTTTTAGGGGTCATCTCTGGTAGGAAAACCGAATCAATGAGGGACTTCTACCTGTGTTATCCTGCAATTCTCACAAACACATTAGTCCCTCAACTAGGTTTGTCGTCAATACTCCAAAACCAACTAGGGGTTCCACTAGATGCACTTACAACCACCACCGGGACCACCTCATCACGCCGCATCCACCAGACATCACTGCCGTCATCATCGACCACCGGAGAGCCATCGCCAGCAACTCCCGAGCCGCACCACCATCGTCCCCTCGCTGTAAGTCACCGGCATGATCCCCTCCGTTAGATCTTCAACACACGGCCTAGATTAGATCTAAACGAATCGGTTAGGTGTTTCTTAAGTACTTCATTTTTTACGGTTTATTGTGGTTTAGGTCGAACCGGGTTGCCGGTTTTGTTTTTAAACGCATGCACACGTTTCTGTTAAGTCGCGGCCGAGCACCATTTAGTTATAGATCGCTCGCCTCCCTGTCCCAGTAGCAGTAGGACACGTAGCTCATGCCCGTTTAAAAAAAAATTGTTTCTGTTTTAAAAACAGAAAAGTTTCAATCTTAGATATTCAATATCTTTTAGTTTATAGATCCGAATTGAGTGATTCTTTTATCTATAGTTTCAAAATTTTATGAAGCTTCTGTTTGTGCCATTAGTTTTCAAATTTGAGTAGTTTAAATTTGAGTTGATGAAATTTGTTCAAATCACTAATTTGGCTATATCTTGAGTTTTATAAAATATTATCGATTGATTCTTTTTGCTACTATTTTGTTATTGAATTGCCTATCCAGTAGCATTTATTTAGTTATTTCTAGTTTATTTTAATTATGTTTTTAGCTAAAACAATATTGTTTTGTTTAAATAGTTGTTTTAGTCATTTAATTATTGTTTTTAATTACTTTTAGTTAATTCTTTTGGTAGATTTTTACTTGTTGTTATATATTTCTGTTAGACTATAGTAGATAAATCTTTGTAGTTATTTATTAGTATTTAGCTATTGTTTTTGTATTTGCTTGTTTAGTTCATAGTGATAGTTGATAAAAATAGTTTTATTAGATTTAAAAGATTTTTTTGCCACTTCAAGTTATGTTGTTACTGATTTTGTTATTTAGGAGTAAATTAGTTTCATAATTATTTTTAGTATTGTTTACTATTGCCTTAGTGTTTTGCTAGTTGTTATAGTTGTCTTGGTGTTAACTAGATAGTTATAATAGTTTTCATACTAGTTCTTTTTGCTAGTAAATGCTTTAGTAAATTATTTTTTGTTGCTTCATTAGAATTATATGTTGTTTTGCTGTAGAAAAGTTATTAGAGTAATTTAGTGATGTTATGATAGAATTTGTGTGAGTTGGTCTCCACTAGTTTTCTAAGTTTTCTCTTGAATCCTTTGGTTTTTATTCATTTTTCTTTGATCCCATTATTGTTTTCTTTATTTCTTTTTGATTGTTATTTTGATTGATAGAATTGATTGTTAGAATTGTTGCTTATGTGAATACAATGTTTGACTATATAGATTTTCTCGGAGTGACGAATAGTTTATCAAAGTTTTCGAGAGCGTTAACATCTTCATCAACTTACCAGGCAAGTTCACTTTGACCATGTTTTTCATATCTATGTTTTATTTGCATGTAGTAGCACCCCTTTCAACCATCCCCCCAGTAGTGTTATTGAATCTTGTAGTTGAGTAGAATGCATGAGGTAGGAACTCATCTCCCTGTTACCAAGCCCGGGACGTTGTTTAGTTTCAATGCTATGCTAAAGTAGACGGGGTTGGTATGAGTGTTCGGGAGTGGTGTGAGAATGGAGGACTCTACGGCAATGACGACAACTCCATGATGGCATTGGCAAGGACTGCCTCTTCAAGACCTCAAGACTTCAAGACTCGAGACAAGAATGTAATACACACTACTGGGTGAAGGATGGTTTAGATGGGAACCCTGGAGCAACCAGTGGATGACCCAAGATGCATGGAGAAGCGCCATGACATCTTGCGGGAAGCTTCACCCAGACTCAAAGAGACGGAAGACTACTTCATGCCCGGAAGCTTACCTGTGCAACCGCAAGTCACTATGGGCTTTGGCTTGGTTGACCTTGGTCGTGACTCTGGCTGGGACAGTACTAGCAGATGTAGAACTACGGTAGGATTGGATGAGCACCGGACAATGGTCAGAGAAACTCTTTGGAAGACCATGTTTCGATCGTCCTATTCTCAAACATCATGAAGTGCGAGGGAGAAAAGGGAGGGATCAAATCTTGCGGGTAAAGTGTATAAACCTCTGCAGAGTGTTAAAACCTAATCGATTAGCCGTGTCCCCGGTTACGGACAAATTGAGCCTCTGGACTTGGATCTATCTTGGAACTATCAACACCAGACTGATAACTTAATTGTGGGCAACTTATGATGATTTGGGTTGTGAGACATCGGTTGGCGGAACCATGTCATAGTAGAGAACTCTAGTACAGACTCCTGATATTCCTTTGATGTAGGAAAAATAAAACCAGCTTTTACGCAAACAAAACCTATACCCAGAGCCACAAATCCATATTGCATATAGTATAGTTTTACCATCTGTTTTTCTTACAGTGATCTTGCCGGTACATTCAATGTACTAATCTACATGGCTGCAACGTTTCATGTTGCAGATACTTTTCTTCCGACAAGTAAGAGTACGGTACAGGGTTATGGTCTACACTCAACTTGTCGATGACATTGATGGGACTCCACACCAGTTTGATTGTTTTTCCTGAGACTTATGAGGTATATATCAATTTTACGTTATTTATACATGTGATTGCACTTTGATATTTACATTGATGTACTGTGTGTGCCATCATACTGATCCAGGGATGGCACAAATACATAGAGGCTTGACCGTTTGAGGTCGGGTCGCTACAGGTTTAGTATAGGCTTAAGGCATAATTGGGTAGAGTATGAGAAACGATACCATCAGAGAGGAGTGATAATACGGCTCGACGCATCTATAAAGATCTTGATGAATTTTTGTACATAGAAGAGTTGCTTTAGCGAACAGTCTAGGGAGCTTGGCTACGTGCGGGTGAAAAAAACACGAACTTCTTTGACCGTAAAGACCGCCGGAGGAGAAGAAGAATGAAACTATCAAGTTTCAGGTCACTTGGGGAATCAGATCGAGAAAGAGGAGACAATGCAAGCGGCAACGACCAAGTTCTCTAAGGAGCTCTATACTTGTGATAATGGCGCGACCCATACCAATCTCCTCGAGCTCCTCACAAATAAAGTCTTGGGTGACATTAACGAAGCTTTGTGTCACGAGTTTACGGAGAAGGAAAATAAGTGATGCACTCTGTTCGGTCCGCCAAAGGCCCCGAGATCGGATGGCTTCCCCGTTGTTTCCAAGCTAAACTGGAAACTCTTGAAGGATGAAGTGGTGAGGATAGTTAAAATATTACTTAAAGATGGCTCCATGTCGGAACAGGTTAACAAGATAAACGCCACACTTATCTAGAAGGCACAATTATAGAAACGTTGAAGGATTTCATACCAATCAGCCTTTGTAATGTAATTTATAAAGTGTTGTCATTGTCAATAAGTTGAGGCATTTCCTGGATGATCTAGCCGCAGATGTGAAATCTCTTTTGTGGTGGAAAGGATGATTACAAATAATATTTATTATTGCATTTGAGTGCTTTAACAAGATCTAACATAGAAAAGACATCCCCGGAACATTCATTATGCCTATAAGTTAGATCTGACAAGGCATTTGATCAAGTCGATTGGCATTTCTTGAAGGTGCGCTGGCATTGGGACTCCTTTTCGAAAAGGAAAAAATATTGCACTAGCAATTTTTTTGTATAATCAGTCATATGCTCCAAGAGAAATATTTATCTATCTTTTCACCATAAGAGAAACAAGGAACCTATCAACTACTATACCACATGGTATATGTGGCAATCTATCTCTAAAAGTATAGACATAAAAGGCTGCTATGTACTTATTTTAGTGAAGAAAAACTTTTTTTATTTTCCTGGTGAAGAAAAAAAACTATCCTGTACTACTACTTTAGAACTCGAGAGCAACTAGTTTGCTAGGGCTCCTTCGGGAGCCTCCCAACGATCATTTGCGGGTGTGCTGAGAGCGCGCCACTTGGCGTGCTCTCAATCTCCGCCACGTGTCGCGCTCTGTGCGCTCCTTTTGGATTTTGTTTTTTTACTTTTCCACACGCGTTTTCGGCTTTTTAAACGGTTTTTTTTTTACTTTTTGGTTTTCCACCGGTTTTCCTTAGTTTTAGGACCAATTTTTTAAAAAAATATTTTTGCGCGAGAAAACACGTTTTTTCTTCCGCGAGAGACACGGTTTTGCTTCCGCACGAGACACGATCATGCCTCTCGAAAACGAAAAAAAACTTTTTTGTTTTTTCCTTCCATGGAAGGCACAATTATGCTTTCGTGAGAGGCATGACCGTGCCTCTCGCAAACGAAAAAAAAAACGCGTTTTTTGTTTTTTTTTCTTTCGCGAGAGGCATAGTTTTGCTTACGCACATGCCTCTCGGAAACAAAAGTAACATTTTCTTTTTTTCTTTCGCGAGAGGTACATTTTTGCTTCCGCGAGAGGCACGATTGTGCTTTCACGAGAAGCACGGCCGTGCCTCTCGGAAACGAAAAAAAAATGTGTTTTCTTGTTTTTTCCTTTGACGAGAGACACGGCCGTGCCTCTTTCGAAAAGGAAAAAGAAACGTGCTCCCGGTTTGGTTTTTTGTCTGATTTTTTTCGTGAAAAAAAGTTTGTCAAAACCTATCAATGTGGAATCTAGTTTTAAAAATCTCGACGTGAGGAATCTAATGGCGAAAACGGTCTGAGATTTAGACACACGATTTAAAAGATAAAACATTTTAAATAAATGAATGTACGGTAAAAAAGAAAAACTCACATGTTGCGCGCATACGCCGCGGGTCACTTGTCGCAACCTGAGAAGGTTCTTTTTTGAGCATCTATAACTTTTATTAATGATCAAAGTTTAACGGGATACATATGATATTGGGCAAAACTGCTAGCCACACATGGCACCCAGAAGAAAGAGAGGAGGCCGCTTTGGCTAAAGCGTGAGCTTCAGTGTTGTGTTGCCTCGTTTCATGGACTACCTGGATAACACTAAATAGATTTCTTCGTGCTCTGAACTCTTCCAGGATCACAGAATAACGACACGGACCACCTGTCTCCAGATTTGCCACAACCTCCGCACAGTCCGACGCCACACATATGGACCGGAGATTGAGGTCTGATGCTAGCGCCAGTGGGAGTGATTTTGAAAGAAGTACTCCTTTTTTTTTGAAAGGTACTCCTTTTTTTTTTGAGACACTGAAAGAAGTACTCCTTAATTAATGATTTCGTCCGAACTCTCTATTTGTTGGCAGGCCTAAATGGGCCAGTATCCACCTCCTAAAACGTTGCACAATTCTCTCGGTGGGCCCAAACAGCTCCTCATGCGCACAAAATGGGCCGGGCCGAGAGGCCATACGCCACCTACCGAGATGATTTGTCTAGGGGGGGCAGACCTAGCCACGCACCAGTGAGTCGTTTTCTCTCGGCGAGTTTTCTCTCCCCGACGGCGATAGCCTAGGGTTTCGACATACTCCGGCGCCGCGGCCGGATCTTACCTTCTTTTCCCCGATCGAACCTGCTGGTGATCCCGTGGACTCGGGCTGATCAAGGGAGGCCCCTCGTGACCTTACCCGGCCTTGGTTATAGTGGTTTCTCCGGCAGATCGATCTAGGGTTTTCGTTGGCGGCGACTAGACTGCTTGGTTCATGGCGTCGGGATCAAGCTCGCAGGGGCGGCATGGCAAGGAGACGACGGAGGAGCTGCTAGCCAGGTTGAATTTGCAGGAGGAGGAAGATGATGATTTCGTGTGGGAGGAGGAGTTGCCGGATCTGGGGGCGCCGGCGAAGTGGCTAGCCATAGCCAGGGTACACACTACAAGGACTTTCAGCCCTAATGCTCTTTATGGGGACATGCGTGCAGCCTGGAATCCAGCGAAAACGGTGGTCTGGAGGAAGGTGAAGGACAACTTGTTCACAGCGCAGTTTGGTTGTCTAGGGGATTGGAATAAGGCCATGCTAGAGGGGCCATGGCTTTTCAGAGACCAAGCAGTGATTTTGGTGGAGTATGATGGGTTCAAAAACCCTGATAGCATCAAGTTGGATAAGTTGGCAGTTTGGGCGCAAATCCATCATTTACCTGACAACTTTTTGATCGAGCCTGCAGTCAGGGGGATGGCATCGCGAATTGGCGAGGTGGAAGAAGTGCAGCTCAAGCTACCGGCAGGTTTCTTTGGTGAATTTGTCCGGGTGAGGGTGAAAATCGATATCAACGCAAAAATTAAGAGGTTTGTCACTGGAAAGAAGGGGGATGAACAAGTTAGATATCAAGTAAAATACGAGAAATTACCTGTCTTTTGCTTTAACTGTGGTGAATGCGGGCATTGGCACGAGGAGTGTGGTGATGGTGTTCATGATGAGACAAAGTTTGAGTGGGGTGACTTTGTTCTGGCTGACAATATTCGCTTCAGGCAACCTGGCAGAGGTGGTTTTGGTAACCAGAGGGGACGAGGCGGCCCAAGGAATGCAGGAGGAAGAGGTAGGGGGCGAGAGCAGTATAACCCCAATCAAAGTTGGCGCTTCAATGCATATCAGAATGAACCTCGCAGGGAGGCGGGGAGGCAGGATGAAGGATAGGACAATGCAATGACCACAGAAGTATTGGGGCCAAGCGAGCCCAAGGGTCTGATCGAGGAACCGACTGCTGCAACGCTGGGGGTAGTGGTGGCAAGTAACAAGAGGCAATCTTCGGACAAGAACCATCCAGAGACAGTTCAGTCGAGTGATGATGGAGAAGGGGACGTGGTCCCAGTGAGCTCTACAGCTCTTGTAATCTCTGGAAAGCCGGACGGGGTTCCACCGATGCCGCCTGTATATGTGTCTCCAAGGAAAGAGGTGAAGCGACAGAAGAAAGATGTTGGCAATAAAGGAGCCATGTTTAAGGAGCTGTCTGATGCAGGGACACCGAGTATGGTGACAGATGGAGTGGAACGTGGCAAGGACCAGTATGATGGATCGGCGGGCTCCTCCGAGGAGTGCCGCCGGACGCAATGAGTTCATTTTGTTGGAACTGTCGCGGTGCGGTAAAGCCGCGATAGTTCGTGAGCTTCGCGACTTTGCGAAGAAATTTACCCCTACCGTGTTGTGTATTATTGAAACTCAAGTAAAGGGTGCACGTGTAGAAGTTTTAGCTAACACTTTGGGCTATGATAATGCCTATGCGATAGATAGTCAAGGAAGAAGTGGAGGAATAGGGATTTTTTGGAATAATACAATAAATGTTGAGATCTTGGGTGATTCTGTTTATCATATTGATGCAAAGGTGGTAGAGGAAGGGAAAGACCCATGGAGGTTGACATGCGTGTATGGCGAGGCCCAAACACAACTGAGACACCAAACATGGGATCTCCTAAAGGGGTTGGCGTCTTTTAGCAACCTCCCTTGGCTATGTTTGGGCGATTTTAACGAAGTTTTACGTCTGGATGAACATAAGGGAGCTGCTAATCGGAGTAATGCACAAATACAAGGTTTCCGGGATGCGGTTGACGTTTGCATGTTGATGGACTTGGGCTATCATGGCAGATTTTGGACCTTTGAGAAAAAAGTGACCGGGGGATCCTACACCCGCGTGAGGCTTGACAGAGCGATGGCCACAGCTGATTGGGCGGCGCTTTTCCCTATGGCCAAGGTTACAAACTTAACTTCGGCGTCCTCGGATCATGGACCAATACTCGTACAGTTTGAAGAGGTTTTACCACGCCCTAAACCGAGCTTCCGGTACGAAGTGATGTGGGAGTCACGTGAATCATGGCGTGACACTATCAGCTCAGGATGGAGCGAACTGCAAGCGGATCAAGGAGTTGAGGGGATTCGCAGAAAATTGGAGCTTCTGTCAAAGAACCTCTCGGCATGGGAGGATGCAACTTTTGGAAGTGTTAGGAAGGAGATCAAGAAGGCAAAAGCGGAGCTAGAGAGGCTTCGGAGTGTTCCGTCTAGGACTGCTCCAAATCACCTTGAGCAAAAGTTGAATGAACGACTGGTTGAGCTCTATCATAGGGAGGAGTTAATGTGGAGACAAAGATCGCGCATACAGTGGCTGACTGCGGGTGATCGCAACACAAATTTTTTTCACATGAGAGCACATATGCGGCGTAGGAAGAATATGATTCGAGCTCTACACAATGCGCTGGGTATAAGAGTAGAGGACAAGGCTGAGATGAAACAACTTGTGACAGATTTCTATAAAACCTTGTACACGACGGAAGGTGTACAGGGGGTAGATGATGTATTACAACATGTGCCTCGGAAAGTGACACCAGAGATGAATGCTTCGCTTTGCGCTCCTTACACAAATGAGGAAGTAAAGCAGGCCCTGTTTCAGATGTTTCCTACGAAGGCACCGGGGCCAGATGGTTTTCCTGCACACTTCTATCAGCGCCACTGGGACATTTGTGGGGATGAAGTAACTAAAGTGGTGCTTCGGATCGTCCGTGGAGAGGAGACTGCTGCAAGCATTAATGATACGGTACTCGTGTTGATACCCAAGGTACAAAATCCCACTCTACTTACCCAGTTTAGGCCTATCAGCCTTTGCAATGTGATTTATAAAATAGCTTCTAAAGTGGTGTCGAATAGATTGAAGTTGATATTGCCAGATATTATCTCAAAGGAGCAATCAGCCTTTGTTCCCGGGAGGTTGATCACGGATAATATTATTTGTGCGTATGAATGTTTGCACTTCATGAAGAGAAACAGATCCAAGACAAACATCTTTTGTGCACTTAAGCTTGATATGATGAAGGCATATGACAGACTAGAGTGGCCTTATCTAAAGGCAATTATGGTTAAGCTTGGCTTTGCACTAGATTGGATCCATACAGTTATGAGCATGATCACTTCTGTTTCATTCTCGGTCTTGTTTAATGGAGAAAGATTAGAGAGCTTCTCACCTTCCAGGGGTATCAGGCAGGGAGATCCTATTTCCCCTTACTTATTCTTGATTGCAGCGGAGGGCCTTTCGTGCCTTTTAAAACACAGTTCTCAGTCATTAGTGCTCGGTGGCATAAAGGTGGCGCCCACGGCTCCGGTAGTGAACCACCTTTTGTTTGCAGATGACAGCCTGCTGCTTTTCAAGTCTAGTGTCCAGGGGGCAAATGAGGTTTCAAACCTACTTGATGCATATTGCTTGACTTCGGGCCAAAGGGTAAACTATGATAAATCGTCCATATTTTTCAGTAAGGGATGCCCGATGACCCTTAGGGTGGAGATAAAGAATATACTTAATGTGCAGAATGAGTCTTTGAGTGAAAAGTATTTGGGTCCGCCGACCGATGTTGGACAGTCCAAAAATGGCACCTTCAAATATTTACGAGACAGAGTTTGGGAAAGGATAAAGGAATGGATGGAGAAACTTTTATCAGTGGCAGGAAAGGAGGTTCTCATAAAATCTGTGGCTCAAGCTTTACCAGTTTTTTCGATGTCTTGCTTCAGATTACCTCGAGGCCTTTGTGGAAGCATTACGTCACTCATTCGTCAATTTTGGTGGGGGAGCAAGAGAGGCAAGAGGAAACCATGTTGGGTAGCTTGGGATTTGATGACCCGACCGAAAAGTTTGGGAGGACTTGGCTTTCGGGATATAAAAATCTTCAACTTGGCACTTTTGTCTCGGCAAATTTGGAGATTATTGAATGATCCCTCCTCTCTTAGTGCACAAATCCTTAAAGCATCATATTTTCCACAATGTACGGTCCTTGAAGCTCAACTAGGTCCACATCCTTCTCAGGTGTGGCGATCTATACTTGATGGGAGAGATATTATCACCCAAGGAGCTATCCGGCGTATTGGTGATGGAACTACCACGAACATATGGCAACATAGTTGGATCCCAAGGGACGGAATGATGAAGCCGGTGGCCTCCTTAGTTGCTGACCCACCGCAACTGGTTTCTGATCTGATCGACCACACTAGAGCTGCGTGGCGAGAGGACTTGCTTAGACAGGTGTTCATACCCATTGATGTGGAGGCGATCTTGCAAATACCGCTCTGTACACGGCGTGTGGACGATTTCTGGGCATGGAATGATGATCCAAGGGGGCGTTTTTCTGTACGGTCAGCTTATAAGATGATTGTCAAGATCAAGATTGGGCGCGATGCATGGCTGGAGGAAAGGGAGGATCCTTCCAACTCTGAACATGAGATGAGGGGGTGGAACTCGCTATGGAACATGTCAGTGCCACCGAAACTGCGCTTTTTTACTTGGCGATTGGCGCAACACTCACTTCCTACGGGAGATGTCCTAAACCATCGTCATATGGCCACTACGAGTGCTTGCTCCCTATGCGGAGGGCAGGATAGCTGGCGGCATTCTTTGCTGGAGTGTAATGTGTCTAGGTGTGTGTGGGCACTTTCAGAAGCCGAGATGGTCGAGCACATGTGGGCAACCTCAGAACCTGACGCACGGCTGTGGCTCTTTGCCATGAATGACTCTCTTCCACCGGAGCAATTTCAGTTGATGATTGTTACTTTATGGGCGATTTGGAGTGCAAGACGGAAAGCTATACATGAGGATATATACCAGACTCCGTTTGCCACTGACAACTTCATCAAAGCTTACTTATCAGACATAGAGTTTTTGAAGAAGAAGAAGGAGGAAGCACATGGGATAGCAGTACCACGACCCCGTACGTGGATTCCACCACCAACAGATTACCACAAACTCAATGTGGACGCGGCCGTGTCACGCCCAGGTACGTTTGGCGCAGTTGGTGTGGTTTGCAGGGATGAGAGAGGTTTGTTCATGGGAGCGTCAGCTCTCGTTTTCAGAGGATTGCACAACCCCAAGTGCTAGAAGCACTAGCTGTTCGGGAGGCATTAGCACTCTCAGAAGATCTCTATATCAACCATTTACTTGTTGCCTCCGATTGCAAGGTGGTGGTAGATGCAATCAGACAGGGAAGCTCAGCAGAATTTGGAGCCATTGTCGAGGAAATCAAGACTAGAGCAACTACCTTTATTTCATGTTCGTTTACTCATGACTATAGGACCTCCAATACGGAGGCCCATAATCTCGCAAAGCATGCGTTATCTTTAGGGTTTGGCCGACACACTTGGCTAGGACAACCCGGCGATCTTCTTTTTGTACCTATGAACATTATGATTCAGTAACAAAGCTTTGTGAGATTTAAAAAAAAAAAAAAACCTACCGCGGGGCGTTTTGCCTAAAAAAAACCCTACCGCGGGGCAGTTTGGGGCAGCGCCGCGCACCTCGTGTCTTTTATTTTCAGTTTCCGCTCGCCCCCAATCGCTCACGTCACTCCGTCCGCGCGAGGAAGCGCCCCGTCGTGCTCCGCGACAGACCATCGCCGCCTCTCCGGGCGGCGGCGGACGCCAGCGCGGTGAGTACCCGGTCCGCCTCCCTTCCTCCCCGCTCCGCCCCGCCCCGCCACCCCCGCCCGACTCCCTCGACCCCGTCTATTAGCTCCCGCCGCCGCCAAATCCAAACATTCAAGCTAGATTTCGCGCGGCGGTGGTTCGCGGCGCCCTAGTCTCCGCGAGGGCGGTGGGTCTGGGGGCGATTCGTGCGCTGGTGTTCGGTAGCTTTGGGTTTGAGTCGTGGCTGTGCGGGCTTCGTGATTCAGCGTAGCGGTGGTTGATGGATTGGTTCGGGAGTTCGGTTTAGAAGAGGGGCCGTGGTTTCTAGGGTTTTGGTGGTTTGCTCATGCTAGATCAGGTAGTCGGGGCTCTGTATCTGGTTGATTCGGCTGATTGCCCAACTCGAAATCATAATTGCTTGCCATTGCCCCCTTAGCCCTTGGGCAAGCAAAGAAGTTCGGCTGATTTCAACTATAGGTTGTGTGAGATGTGCTGTTCAAGTTTTGAGACGGCTTCATGGATAGTGCCAACTGCAGAAGTTGGTCACTGTCGGTAGCAAATTACAGAAACCTGTAGGATTGAAAATGGTACTAGTACATTGCTGATATTGCCAGCCAGATGTGTGCTCGTGTAAATTATTGTCATTCAGAAGTCATCTGTCTTGGCAGCAGTAGATCTGATTTTTAACGCACATTCATTGCTATATAGATGTGTGAATTGCTCTTAGGCGCGTACCATTCTGAAGATAACTTAGTATGAAGCTGTATTGGTAATGGAATGAATGTACTGGTTTTAATTTTTTTGAAGATGCAAAGTTAGCTATCAATGTTTGATAAGCTATATGTGATCAGTTCTTACAACCACAAATGTTGATTATACTTTGTGTACTTGCTGCAGGTGCTGGTTCATTTGTGCAACTACATATAGATCCATATTCTGTTGCGACTGCACTCTGCAAGAAGACAATTTTCCAAAGCCGTCTTCTTTTTTTTTACTAGAATATAAAATAATTTCTGGCCGCCATCAGATGGACAAAAGCAACACTTCTGGCTGTGCTGCTGAGGACATTATTGAGACTCGGAATTATGCAAACTCTAGCCTGAACCCTGAGGCCCTTAAGCATCAAAGTTTTCCTTTTCCATACACATCCCTGTCGGGGGAAAGGAAAAACTTCAAAAGGGCAGCTAACAGGGGAAAGAAAGGCTCCCGAGTATTGTCAAGTAGAACTTATCCTTTGAAGTCATCTGAGAGTACTGTCAGGGTTCTTCGTTCTAGATCAGTTGCAGATAAGTCACCTAGTGACGCTGTGCAAACTTCAACAGAAAGAGCCGCGAAGAAGCCACCTAGCGACTCTGTGGACACTCTAGTAAAACCAGCTGCTAAAAGAATAAAGAGGGATAGAGATAGACCCACAAAGGGTGGTCCGGACGATGAGTTATCGAAAATTCGTAAGCGAATTAGATACATTTTGAATCGGATGAACTATCACCAAAGTTTTCTTGAAGCATATGCCAGTGAAGGCTGGAAAAATCAAAGGTTCGCCACCTCTCTATTCATGTATTTGATTTGATTTGCTGGCGTCTTCTCCTGAATTCACCTTTTGCATTTGTAGCTAAAGTTTCATTTATTATTACCCCTTCCGTTCGTTCTGTAAGGTGTTTTAGTTAGCAAAATTTTCCATTGTAAGGTGCATTTATCTGTTTGCGCTGATCTTAGCCCCACTCGGTTGTTATCCCATCGTACTGCAGTTATTGCGCCATCCACACCGCCCCTCCTTCAACTCGTTGTTTCACATCCACGCGTGCATGCATGTTACTTCCTTATTCTGAATAGCTAGCTACAGCAAACAATTATGACTCTGGACACCATGCATGCATACTATTGCTTTACTCCTCTGGTCGTTTGATTGGATGGCCAATTAAACAGCTGCCGGAAATAATGAACTAATACATGTTGTAGGCAGGGGTGAAATCCATAATACCCCTCTAAGCTCCTCCTTGGTCTTAGTGAAACAACTAATACACCTTACAAAGGGGAATGGAGGAAGCATTCACTTTTAGTTGAACTATTGCATAGGCGTATTTGGTGCTGTTGCTTCTTGAAACACTTATATTTATTTCATCTGTATATGTGTGAATTAATGAGCAACTTATAATACATATGGATCTGATTTACCGCTGTTAGTGTAATAATTCTGAACCGGTGCAGAAGTACAAAAAAAGGCTAATTTTTGTAATTACAAAATTAAAAGGTTCCTGAATTGGGCATTAAGCTAAAACACTGCTTTTTGTCGGTCTTTCCGATTTAATGTGCATTTAATCAACCATGAGTGTGCGAGGTTAGAAGTATAAAAGTGACAGGCTTACCATCTGTTCATTTCGTTTGAGAAATACACTCATGAGTCACGGGGTCTACATTCATGTAGCTCTCCATTGATTGCGCTGTGAGTCTCTTTGGTCGCTCTTTTTTTTGTGTTCAAAACAATTGGCAGAAGGGTATCCTATTGCACGCTTTATCATTTTATCTCTATTGATGTCTTTATGTCTTCAGATGTTATATTTCATTCATGTACATTTAAAATTTCTAAATGTGCCAGTTGTAATGAATGATTTAGGGTTCAGTTAAAAAACCTAGACCAACAGCACTAGCCCCTGTGGCATTTTAACTACGAAGAAACAACCCAGGCACACCTTGTGGAGCGCAAGGCTCGAACGCGGGTGGCGGGCTGGGCGCGCAGCCGACCGCACGCTACTAGGCAACTAGTCCACACCCAGTTCCAATTTAGGGTTCAATTAAATTTATGTTCTTATTTGACTGGTTATTTCATCAGAGGCACATGAGCATGCTTTCTTTTTTTCTTTTTGGTTCGCATTCATTGTCAACAACACAGCTTCTTGGATGTTCTTAGTTTCGAATTCCTTGCAGCGTGAGTTGCAATATAGAAACATTATACTCACCCATACACAAACATGCAGTTTGGAAAAGATAAGGCCTGAGAAGGAGCTTGAACGAGCCAAGGCGGAGATCGTGCGGTGCAAATTAAGAATACGAGAAGCTTTCCAGAATCTTGATCATCTTCTAACTGTGGGGAAGCTTGAGGAATCTTTGTTTGATTCTGAAGGAAAGATATCTTCTGATGATGTATGTCAACACAATTCTCTTTTCTGATGTTGTGCTGTGTTATGCTTACCATTTTAATCAGTGACCATTCTACCCATCTTGCAGATTGTTTGTGCCACTTGTAGTTTGCAAGACGTTACATTGAATAATGACATCATTCTCTGCGACGGAGCCTGCGACAGAGGGTTCCACCAGAATTGTCTAAACCCTCCTTTACTGACTAAAGATAGTAATATTTATTTTCTCAATTTCTTATGGTATCCAAGGTTCGCTATTTCTGGTGTTAATTCATTCATGTGATCATTCCCTTTGTAGTCCCTGAGGGAGAGGAAGGATGGCTTTGCCCTGCATGTGATTGCAAGATAGACTGTATAGAATTAATAAATGAACTCCAAGGGACAGATCTTGACATTAATGACTCTTGGGAGGTAACAGTTTCACTTTTGAGAATACTTGTTGTTTCAAGGCCAATGAATTTGAAATATATTCCACCATTATCCTACATTATTTTTGCAGAAAGTTTTTCCTGAGGCAGCTGCTGTGGCACACGGGTCTATGCAAAATGATGTAGCTGATCTTCCATCAGACGATTCAGAAGATGATGACTTCGACCCCAATATACCTGAAGAACATGTGGCTGGTCACGCAGAAGGATCATCAGAAGAGGATGGGGATGAAGGTTCAGACTCTGATGACTCAAATTTCATGACTTCTTCTGACAATTCAGAACACGTGAAGGAGAAAGAAAAAGTTGATGACCTTGGATTACCTTCTGAGGACTCGGAGGATGATGACTATGATCCAGCAGGTCCTGATTCAGATAAAGATATCGAAGAGAAGCAAGATGAGTCAGACTTCACATCGGACTCTGATGATTTCTGTGCTGAGATTATGAAGTCTTGTAGTAAGGATGAAGTTTCATCTGGTCCTAAGGTTGGAGGTCGTACTAATGATTTAGAAGGGGCCCCTGTTCGGCCAAACACATCAATGTCACATACCAAGGATCTTGAGATTGACCAAGATGTGATTTTACCGTCTACGAAACGGCAGGTTCAACGGTTGGACTACAAAAAACTTTATGATGTAAGCTCAACTTGCATGCATATTTTGGCATTAAATTTGCGTATGTTTCTGGCCTTGCAAACACCTTTGGTATTTTTTGTTGTTGTTGTACTACCAGTAGGTGATAACTTTATTAAGGAAATATAGATAAATCCAATAGTTTCACTGAAGATTGAAAAAAACATTTATGGGGGTGGTTAACATGATTATAATGCGCTAACCATAACAGGACATGCATCCATACCCTGATAATTTAGCAATAGATGCATAGCCGGTCCAACATTTCTTGATTTTTGTTATTGCTTTAAGGCTGTGGAACACAAAAGAGCTTTTGAAGTGATGCTAAACTATTACCTCAACTAGGATTGTTGAGTAGTACTTCACTGTTAAGCAGAATGTGTTTTACTGGGCTATGAACCTGACATGTTTCTTAATGCTGAAATCAAAAGGATACTTATGGGGAAGCACCATCTGAATCAAGCGATGGTGATGACTGGTCTGGGAAGAGCACACTCAAAGAAGACAATGAAGAAGGAAATGAAGTGGATTCATTTGCACGCAAAAGCCCCAGGGGAACGCGAGTGGTGCATCCTGACGGTTTTCATGGTTTAGTGAATGAACAACATGCAGGGGGGCTTACCTCTGACGGCAGCAATAGTAAAGCTAAGAAAAGGCATTTTGGTCCAGTAATTAATGAGGTGAAGTGACACATTCCCATCTCTTCATAATAGGTGGTTTTATATTTATTAAAACCAGCGGGACAAGCTTAGCCAATTTGCATTGCTATCCAAAGTTTGATGTAATTGCTTACACCTCATTTTTCTTGCAGAGGCTAAATCAATATTTCACAACAGACCAATATCCTACCCGTGCTGTTAAAGAAAGCTTGGCGCAAGAATTAGGGCTGACATTCCGTCAGGTTCGTATGTCTTTGTCATGAATTTCCAGTTGCATGTGACTGTTGACTTGGCATTGAGCAAAATCTCACAATGGCTTCTGCTGTCAGGTTAACAAATGGTTTGAAAGTACACGTCACGCAAGAGCAGCTGCTATGAAAAATGGCGCTCAGCTAGAAAAGCATAGCAACAGTAGGAAGAAGAAGAGCTCAGACCAACCTAATGCATGTAAAGAGGAAGGTATCAGGCAAGATAGTCCAGTGAAACAAGAAACTGATGGTGGGCAGAGAGCTCATATGCCTCCAGAAAGCAGCCAAAGCTATACTAAAACCTCGGGATTGGCAGGCTGTCCAAAAAGTGAGTCCAGAGAGAACCATGAAAAGAATACCCCCTTGAAATATGTTGGAATGCCAACAGATGGCTCTGCAGAGGATCAAATTCTGGGGCTAGAACCTGAAGATGATGGTTCAGACTCTGATGACCCGAATTTTGCCATCCGTTCTGGAAATTCAGAACCTTCGAAAAATAGAGAGAAAGTTGATGACCTTGGGTTACCTTCTGCGTACTCTGAGGATGATGACTATGATTCTGATGAAGTTATCGAAATGATGCAATCAAGTTCAGATGAGTCAGACTCCAATGAATCAAATTTCACCACCTCTTCTGACAATCCAGAAGATGTGAAGGAGAAAGTTGATGACATTGGATTACCTTCCGAGGACTCCGAGGACGATGATTATGATCCAGCAGGTCCTGGTTCTCATGAAGATATTGGAAAGAATCAGTCAAGTTCAGATAAGTCACACTCTTCTGACAAATCAGAAAATAGGAAGACGAAAAGGAAAGCTGATGACCTTGGATTACCTTCTGAGGACTCGGAGGATGATGACTATGACCCAGCAAGTCCTGATTCAGATAAAGATATCGAAGAGAAGCAAGATGAGTCAGACTTCTCATCTGACTGTGATGATTTCTGTGTTGAGATTGCTAAATCTTGTTGTGGCCAGGAGGGAGTTCCATCAGGAGCTAAGGTTGGTGGAGACCGTACCGATGACTTGGAAGGAACGACTATTTGCGCTAATGCGGCCATTTCCAATCTCCCGTCCAAGGATCCTGAAATGGACCAATATGTTGTGTTACCAGTTTCAGCGAGACAGAAGGTTCAGTCTCCGGACAGCAAAAAACTCGCTGTAAGCCCCCAACTTGATTGTGTGCATATTTTAGCACATATTCTGATAATGTTTTGGTCCTTCATGAAAGCTTTTGGTATGTTTGTTTGCCTTGCTGTCAACTGGGAGAGTGATTACTTTATTCAGAAAATTTAAAAAGCCATCATGGGAATGCTCAACATGGTTTTGGAATATGAGCTTAGAGCATGGCAATAGTACAGCCAACTGGCTATATGATGTTGCCATTTCATCTATATAGCTATCATTTATAGTAAGGTTGGCTGTAAGAAGTATACTTTTTTCCACCTTCTCTCTTTCTCTTTCTTCATATTTATTTTAGTTGCCTAGGAGGACATGTAGAGGCAGTCTCTTGCATGAGAGCCTAAGCCCCTTACTTTTTCATGTCCCTCTCCTCCACATAGGCAAAATTGCCATGTAAGCGGGCTATAAGCCTGCTATTATACTTGCTCTTAGACATACATGGACAGCATGGTAATATAGTACCAGATACATAGCTTGTCTGTTTTGTCTTGAATTTAGTTATTGTGTTTAGCATTTATGCTGATACTAAACTATTGCCCAAAATTTTCTGTTTAGTGCTCCCTCTGCCTTAAGTATTATGTACAATTTGGTTATTATGTGCGCATACATGTGTGTTTCATTGGCTTATGAACTTGACATATTTCCTCTTCATGCTGAAACCGAAAGCAGGCTTATGGGAAAGCATCATCTGATTCGAGTTACGGTGAAGAGTTGTCGAAGAAATGCACACCTGAAAAGGACAATGGAAAAGAAAGTGAAGCAGGTTCTTTCGTGCGTCAGAGCAATGAATTCACTCCGCAAAGGTCTCAACAAAGCTTTCATGGTTCGGTGAATGGGCAAAATGCAGAAGAGCTGCTTACCCCTAACGGAAGCAGTACTACAGGTCAGAAGAGACAATATGGGCCAATAATTAATCAGGTACTATGGAATTCTTTTTCCTATTATCATTAGTTGTATAGTTTAACGAGATAAACAAGTTTAACCAGTAAGATTTCTATCATAAGTTTGATTCATCCGCAAGCACTTCATTTTATTTTTTGCAGAGGCTACATGAGCAATTTAAAACAAATCAATATCCTAGCCGTGCTGTTAAAGAAAGCTTGGCACAAGAACTAGGTCTGACATTCCGTCAGGTTTGTACCTCTTTTTTTCATGAATTCCCATGCATGTACAGTTGCCTTGGCATTGAGCAAAACCCTCACTATGGTTTCTGCTAACAGGTCGAGAAATGGTTTGAAAGTAGGCGGCGTCACATAAGAGTAGCATCCAACAAAAGCAGCACCCATGTGGAAAACCATAGCACCAAGGAGAATCCTAATGTATGCAAAAGAGATGCTGTGAATGAGGATACGCCGTCGGGAAGTCTTAATGAAGGTATCACACAAGATGGTCCACTGAAACAAGACATTGGTGGTGGGCTGAGAACAAATGCCAGCCCTCCAAATAGCAGTCAAAGATATACTACCCCCTTGGTAAGGCGCCCAAAAGGTGAGTCCAGAGAGAATCATATGAAGAATACCTCCTCAAGCAGTGCTGGAAGGCCAAAAGGTAGCGATGCAGGGTATGCAGTTCTGGCTCTTGAAGCTTTTGATGAGAAAACAAGAAGCAAAATGCTGCAGGAGCTAAAGAAGAGGAAGATTGGCTGATAACGTTTCTAGCTAATGACTCTGAACTTGCAAGTCAGGCCATGATTTTGGCTCCTGCGAGTCAGCTAATTCTTTCTCTGAAATTAGTTACCCACATGGTGGGTGTCTTACTCTGGCGGGAGGCTTGGTTCGATAATATGGGACTCCCGGTAAGGATCCTTATACTCCTCCAGATCGCAAGTGATAATCTGAACAATCTTGAAGTGCCGTCGCAACAGCACACTGTTATGGTAGAAAATTGAAGACATTGAACGTTTGATCGTGCCTTGGGCGCTGTTGTCTCCTTAGATTATGCTCATGTGCTGTCATTGGTTGTGTACATTGTTGATAAGTGACTAGGTGGTTCAGTTTATCGTTCATATGAATTTTCGACAATGTCAGTGGATCTCCTTGGTACATGTTGTAATCTTCCCGTTTTTGCGGGAAATATATGTTGTACTGTTGGTAAGGAGTATATTCTGGTTAAGACTTATTATCATGATTTTCTCTTGTCCAGTGTCTGCATCAGTTTTGACTTGCACTGGAAGCTACTACGTTTTTGCTTCGACGCCTTACCCAATACTTCCATGATATATGCCTGTTGAATCATGCATGTACACCTGTTAAAACATCTTTTTCTTGTTGGTATGCTGATGAATACAGTAGGACACTGCCCAGTTTTAAAGTAATTAAAATGATCTTGGAAAAGTTTTGGTCCATTTTATAAAGGAAAAAGGGGGCTAGGATATTTGCAAGATGGTTTCCTCCTTAACCATGCGCGCAGAATCGACCGGAGCTGTCGCCGTCGCCGAACCAATACGCCATTGCATCTGGTCTCAGGGAATGTCTTTCAGCTCCAGGTAAAAGATGCCTTGCTAGGCCACTGGCCCTTTCCGATTGTCCAATGTTCCGAGTGACGATGCTTTCGTCCTCCCGGTGACCTATTCCCCTTTTCTCAAATGGAGGATGGTGGTGAGTCCCGCTCCACAAACTTCACAAGACACGGAATTCCGGCGCACCAGCCGACCAAAACAAAAGAAGCGGTCTTTCTCGACGTCGAAGCCGGTACATATCACGGCGCGGTAGGTCGTCGCAGACATCGAGATCATCAAAGTGAAGCCACCGAAACGACGCAAAAGATCGCAGCTCGCCACTCACACCAACGGCGTGCATGCCGCTCAGACGCTCAGTTGCTGCGGCCGGGAGCCATATTCATGTCGTTGTTGCTGCCCACTACTGCTGCTCCATTGGATTCTTCCATGCCTATGTTGACGCGGTGAAAGTGAAAGTGAAAGTGAAAGCGAAGCTGTAGCCGCGGTTGGTTTGGTTGGGTTGGGTCAGGCGAGTGGGATCGTATGCCTAGACTAGAAGACGAAGCCGGGTGGTGGATTTCTCATTTCTCCACCGTCCGGTAGGCATCAGGGAAAGGAAAGGGGGCATCCGCTGGCCTCTCCTGGTCCTCCTCCGTCTGCATGGTCCAAGCAGAGGAACAGACCAAACGAGCCAATAAATCCCTGGCAGATGCGTGATGGCCGTCCCGAGCACCACTAATACTAACTCAGGGGGGAGACGCGGGAAAGTGAAAGATAACAAGATTTGCCACGCAAAGTCTGTGCGGAGTAACCTCGCCGGCAATCAGTACGTACGTACCACCACCAGACGTCCAGACTGGAACGAACGATCATGCATGCACACGGCAGGAGAGACGGCATGGCAAGTCAGCCGGTCAGACGCGCCGGATGCGGACCGGGGATCTCTGGAAGGAACCGGCCGGTGATGGCCCGCCATGTGGTCGGCCAACTAACGAACAGCAAACACTGGTCTGGTACACAGTTCCTCCTCCGTGAACACAGTAGTGGTGGCGACCGCATGACTTGCCTGACCGGTGTGGCGAGTGATCCCATCCCGGCCAGTCCCGGTGTGGACTGGACTGGACTGGACTGTGGCCACACGACAGTGCGTGTGGTCCATGGCGTGGCCAGGGAGGAGCTTCTTACTCGGCGATGTTGAGATGGCCGGGTCCGGCTGCACACCTGCTGGTTTTCCGTCCTGGTTGCCGAAGAAGGTTTTGGTTGCCTCAAAGGCCCTGAACAAACCCACAGGAGGTAATAGCACTGTAGGTCCCTGAACTTGCATGTCAGGTGATGGTTTGATCCTTGAAGTTGCAAAAGTGGATTATTTGGTCCCTGAACTTGTCATGGATGTGCAAGTTTAGTCCACAGCCAACCAGAACTCGCCAAGTGGATGCCAAGTGGCCTGGCTGGTCAGCGCCGTGAGTTTTTCACTTAGCCCCCTCCCTTTCTGACGAATCAACCCGCAGTACTCGTCGTCCATCTAAGCAAAAAACACCTGAATTTATTTTGTCCCCCTCCCCACCCCAATCATTCATCCACTTGGCTTCGCTCGGTTGCTGTCTTGCTCGTGCCGACCGCGTGCGCCTGTGCTGGCTGACGTCAGCAACCATGGCGGCGTCGTCGCCGGAGTACACCGGCGGTGTCGTCCCTCCTCCGACCGCGCATCAAGTTCGTCCACACGGCGTCTTTCCTCCCGACTATGGTGCGTCCTCCTCCCCTCTCTGCTCTGTTCCTCCCTCCTCCTCTGGTTTGATCGTGTGTCGTCCGCAGCACCGGCGGATCACCCCCTTTGGATAGCGTTGCGGGTATTTACGGTGGATTTCTGTGTCTATACAGCTTCCGGCGCTGCGAAGCTGGTTATTGAGGTGGTCGTTGATTTCAGGCTAGGGTTTAGGCGTTGAAATTTAGGATTTCGCCGAGAAGCTAGGGTTCTTGTGTTTCATGTTCTTTCGGGCACAATGTATCATTTTGACCAGTTAACATTGACCAGCAGAGCACATTGGTGCGAAATCTGTTCTAGTTTTAGGGTTGACATTGAACAGAGGGCGCATTGTTTGTACTTTTAAAAACATGAAATTTGTAGTTGTAGTGCTGCTGTTTAGTAGTTGCTCAGCAATTTAGTAGTGCCACTACATCATTTGAATGCCTTTTTGTTGTTTTATCTTGCTAGATCAATTATCTGAATGTAGTCAGCTAACTGAATTTAGTCAGTTAACTGAATTTAGTCAGTTAACTGAATTTAGTCTTGAAGATATTACTGTTTGAGATGTGATATGCTTTGGCTTACATAATGCACTTTCTTGCTGCAGTTTGTGATTCAGCAATGGGACAGATTGTGGACACCCCTTTCTTTACACTGGAACTTGAGCATGGTGGGCTTTTCTGTGGACCAAGAAATAACATGGAGTACTATAATCCTTCTGTGGAGGTGATTGACTATGTTGATGCTGGCACATTCTCATATTCAGCTATTGAAGAGCACTTGCTATGGTTGGGATATCCTGTGGCTGAGCACATAATTTATTGGTGCATGCCTGACAAAATGATTTCAGATGGTATGTTGAGAATTAGAGGTGATGAGGATGTGCAACACATGATCAGAGCTAGTAGTCAGCATAAGGTGCTTGCACTAATGGTTGACCATGCAGATTTCATCAGTAATTGCAGGGAAGATTTGGTATTGACAGTGCCAACAGTTCACAGTTCTGTTGTTGCAGCCATGCAGAGGTCAAGTGTTGTTGCAGCCAGTGCAGCATCTTCTCACAGCCTCATTTCAGTAAATGTTGAAGAGCCCATTTCAGAGGTGGCAGCAGATAACATAGAAGCAGACAACTTGGTTGCTAATGGAACAGAAACAGAGACTTTGCTAACTGATGGTGCAGAGGATGCAGTGCTCTCAGATTCAGAGTTCAGTGATAGTGATTATGACATAAATGATGGAGATGATGATTTATATGAAGACAATATTGATTTTGATGTTGATGAAGAAGCTGAGCAAGTTGAGGAAGAGGTGGAGCCAGACTATGTACTTGAGGATGAAGATCTAAACCTCTCTTTTGAAGAGCAAGAACAACTGAAATACAAGTTCAAAGCTTTCAATTCCAGGGTGGACATGAAATCCCCTATATTTAAATTAGGGATGGTATTTGCTGATGTGGTTGAGCTAAGGAAAGCCCTTACTGCTTATTCCATAAGGAACAGAGTGCAAATCAAGAAGGTCAAGAATGATAAGATGAGATTAGAGGCTGTCTGTCAGAGAGGTTGCCCATGGCTGCTTAAAGCTAGCAAGGACAACAGGACTGGAGGATTTGTCATCAAGGCCTACTTTGGAGAGCATGTCTGTCAGAAAAAGTGGAAGTTGAAGGACTTGACAGCCAAGTTTCTTTGCCAGTTTTTCTTGGATGAATTCAGAGATGACCAGAAGATGTCACTTGGAACATTTTCAAGGAAAATTACTAAGGAATTCAATGTTACTCCTAACAGATGGAAGCTTGCTAGGGCTAGAAAGCAAGCACTTAATGAGATTCATGGTGATGAGGAAGAGCAATTCAGTAGGCTTTGGGACTATGGACAAGAATTGAGGACCAAAAACCCTGGGTCTACATTTCTGCTCACAACTTCAGTGGTGAAAGATACAAAATTTCCATTGGGCAGGAAATGTTTGAAAACATTGTACTGGTCATATGATGCATGTAAGAGAGGATGGCTAAAGGGCTGCAGGCCAATCATTTTCATTGATGGTTGTCACATGAAAACAAGGTTCAAAGGAGTGCTACTTAGTGCTGTTGGTATTGATCCCAATGACTGCATATTCCCAATTGCAATGGGATGGGTGGAAGTTGAGTGCACAGGTTCATGGGAGTGGTTTCTGACCACTCTCAGAGATGATCTCAACATCACTAACACTGCCCCTTTCACAATCATGAGTGACAAACAGAAAGGTTTAATAAATGCAGTGCACAAAGTTTGGCCAGATTCAGAACACAGGTTTTGTGTCAGACATATTTACCAGAATTTCAATGAGAAGCACAAAGGAGAGGTACTGAAGCAAGACTTGTGGGCAATTGCAAGATCTCCAAACAAAGTGAAGTGGAGAGAAAACTGTCAGAAAATGGATGACCACAGTTCAGCTGCTTTCCACTGGACTGAAAGACTAGAGTGGAAAACTTGGTGCAAAGCATTTTTCAGTGAATTCCCCAAATGTGACATCCTGCTCAACAATAACTCTGAGGTTTTTAATAGGTACTTTGGTGGTCATTTTGCCAAATTGTTTTGATTTTAACATATAACCCATCTGCACTGCTAATTACCATATCATACTAACATGTTTTCTTTCTATCTGTATGCAGCTACATCCTTGAGGGCAGAGAGATGCCAGTGCTCAGCATGCTTGAGTACATTTTCTATAAGATGATGAACAGGATTGTTAGCAAACAAAGAGAAGCTATTGAAAAGTGGGCAGGCCAGAGAATATGTCCCAAGATCAAGAAGAAGTTAGATAAGAACACAGAGTTTGCTGCTAACTGCCATGTAACAGAAGCTGGTCAGCAAATCTTCAGAGTTCAGTCTGGTAACAATAGCTACACTGTGGACCTCTGCTTGTACACTTGTGATTGCAGGAGATGGCAGTTATCTGGAGTACCATGTGGCCATTCCATAGCATGTTGCAGGGAGGAGAGAATTGACCCAGAGATACTGGTCCATGAGTGCTATACTGTTCAGACATATCTGAAAGCTTATGGATACACTCTTGTCCCTCTTGCAGACCCTAAGGAGTGGGAGAAACAGAATGGCTATAAGGTGTATCCACCAGTGTTCACCAAACAGTTGGATAGACCCAAGAAAAACAGGAAAAAGACACCAGAGGAGAAGATCAAGAATGGTGTTAGGTTTTGAACAAAAAAGGTGCTACAATGCACTGCTCTATTTGTGGGAGGGCTGATCACAACAGAAAGGGGCATTACAGATGGCAGGAGGCTCTCATTGCAGAAGGGGTAGAGGAGGTTGATGAGAACTATGATGACCCAACATTTCTTCAGGTGCATGCATTTTACTACATTTCACTGCATTTCACTGCATTTTACTGAATTTTACTGAATTGCACTACATTTCACTGCATTTTACTGAATTTTGCTAAATTTGTGCAGAACATCTTCCCTAACCATCCATATCCTTTACTGGATCCAATTGGCACACCATTCAGTATGGTCTACAACATGACTCAGAGAGAGCTTGCAATAAGAGCTCCTCAGAGGGTTCATGGGCCACTGCCTGAGCAATCTGCATTTGTTGCTGCTGCTGGTGCTACAATACCTCAGCCAAGGATCACTACAGAAATGAACATAGGTAGACAGACAAGGGCAACCACAATAGCTGACAGAGGAGAAGGATCTGGTAGGGGAAGAGGAAGAAAAAGACAAAGAAATCCAGAAGCAGGCAGAGGGTCAAATTCAGTTGTAGGTAGAGGAAGAGGGTCAAATTCAGTTGCAGGTAGAGGAAGAGGAGCAAATGCAAATGCAGGTAGAGGAAGAGGAGGAAATGCAAATGCAGGTAGAGGAAGAGCAGCAAATGCAAATGCAGGGAGAGGAGAAGTTCCATCTGAAGGGATAGGAGAAGCAGCAATTGCAAATCCAGATGCCTGGACAGGATCACTGCCATTTGCAGGGAGAGGAGGATCACTGCCATTTGCAGGGAGAGGAGGATCACTGGCATTTGCAGGGAGAGGAGGATCACTGGCATTTGCAGAGAGAGGAGGAGCAATGCCATTTGAAGGGAGAGGAGGATCAATGCCATTTGCAGGGAGAGGAGGATCAATGCCATTTGCAGGGAGAGGAGGAGCAATGCCATTTCCAGGGAGAGGAGGAGCTATGCCATTTCCAGGGAGAGGAGGAGCAATGCCATTTGGAGGATGGAGATGGCTTCTGTTTGGAGATCAGAGGACAATTCCTGATCTCAATGCTCCTGCTGATGGTTTGATGGCACCACATCAGTGAATTGGTGGCACTTATTGTCTGCCATACTTTTTGTTAAGGCCTACAGTAATTTAAATTATGGACATGCCTTTTTTGATAGGCAAACAATGGCTTATATTGCCTATTTTTTGATGGCAAACAGTGGCATGCATTGCCCTTTTTGTAACTAAATTTGATGATGATGCATTTGAGTGATCTAGTTTAAGTTGGAATTAGAAGATGCAGTATTAGTTTAGTTATTTAGTTAACTAAATACTGCTGTTGTTTTGGAGTTCAGATAAGTGATCCATTTCTGCTGTTTGTTAACTGAATTCTGCTGTTGTTTTGGAGTTCAGTTAGGTGATTTAGTTAACTGCATATGCAGATAAGTTGAGCTCTCTGCTGTTGATAACTGAAGAAAACCGTTGTTGATAACTGAATTTTGCCTGTTTTAAGTAAAAAAAAAGCTTAAAAAATGTTTTGGACTGAATACTTCTGTTGTTAAGTGAATACTGATATGTTCTGTAGTGAATACTGCTGTTGTTAATTAAAAAAAAATTCCAAAAAGATGTTTGTCCTGGGTATCGAACCCTAGACCCTTTGTTCGATAAGTTGAGCTCCCTGCCAGTGTGCTAGTACTAGTGATCTTGCTAGATACTCATTGCGCCGCTTGTTATAGTGATCTTGCTAGTACTACTGCTTATCAGAGCGGTGTCGTTCCCTCTTCCACTCCTATTAAGAGGCCACCACCCACCGCGCACCGCCCCCACTCACCACTTGCGTTTCACGACGCCTCGGGCTCTACGCTCCCCACCTCCCACTCCACCACAAGAAACCCTCTTCGGCCATCTCGACACCGCCGCCGACGCCATGGACAACCACCCTGCATGGCAGAGGATGGTCGACGATCTGGCAGGCGACGACCAGGTCGCACGCGCGGAGCTCCAGGAGATAGGCCGGTGGTTCCCAAGCATCGACATGCTTAGGTACCACGTGCGCGCCCTCATCGACGCGATGACCGACGAAGAGAGGATGCGCGCTCTCGTCGACGGCCCAGGTACCCCTCCGGCCAACATCTTCCGTTTCGCAATGGCGGAGACGCGGTCCGAGGATCCGCGACAGCGCTCGCGATGGTGGATGTACAGGTCCGCCACCACGCGTGAGCCGCAGCCGGATCCGAACCGCGTGTGGTCGAGGATGCAGCGCGTGACCGACGTGGTTGTGGCACTGCCTGCACCGGCGCCCCTCGTCCACATTGACGACGACGACGTCTCTCTGTCGTCCGACTCGGAGTACTGCAAGGTGAACTCGGACAATGACTCGGGGTACAGAGGGGATTCAGACTCCTCTAAATCGTATGCTTCGTCTGACGATGATGAGGTGTCGGTCGTTGTCCTGTAGGACGACGAAGAAGAGGAGGAGAACGAGATCCAGATGCTCGCGCCAGTCCACAACGCCAGGGAGGGCGACAGAGATCTCCCGATTGACGTGGAGGTGCTCCCAGATGTGCCTGACATCGTCAAGCAGGAGGTGGTGGCTGAAGCAGAAGAGGAGAAGGTGGCGGCAGCAGCACAACAGCCGGAGAAGACGAAGAAGAGGCCACTTGCAGGGGAAGTGCGCCGCTCGGAGCGCCTGAAGCAAATGAAGAACTGAAGATGGTGAACTGAAGATGATGAACTGAAGATGATGTAGTAGTTAGGTATGTTGACTAGCATAATTTCAGCATATAAGTTAGTGATATTTTGGTTAGTTTATGTTAGGTGTGCTCTATATAAGCAGAGCACATAAGTTAATTATAATGTGGCTGCTGTTGTTATCTGGTTGAACTTTGCTGCAATGCAGTAGTTAGGCACATTTGGTTGAACTACTTTGCTGCAATGCTATCTATATAATTATGCTATCTATGTTACAATGTTCTTTGCTGCAATTGTTGCTGAAATGTGGTACTATGCAATTATGCCATTCTGATGCTGTTATAGATTATGCTATGTTACAATGCCAGTGCTATCCTCCATCATGTAATAGTTCTGTAGGCCATGCATTTCACTTGGTTGCAATGCTGCTGCTGCTACAAATGTGCTTGCCATGCTGCTGTTGCTGTGCACTACTCTACATAAATTCAGTACACTGAAGATTCAGATAAGTACTAACACTGAATTTTTTGTTGTTAACTGAAAATGGCTCATTTAAATTCAGTACACTAAAGATTCAGATAAGTACTAACACTAAAAATAGTCATACAGATTTACATAAGTAGTTAACTGACACTCTAAAAATTGCACTAAACTAGAGACATTCAGATAACTAGTAGCACTAAAATGAGTCATACAGATTTGAGTTAACTAAAAGTAGTCATAAAAATAAAGTGCATTACATAATACTGGCATTACTCCAATAATTTCAGTACAACTAATTGATAACTCCAACTTAAGGCAGCAACATTACAGCAACAATGAATTAATCAAATTCCTCTAAGATCTCCTTCACCCTCCTTATCTTGCTCTTGTTCTCCTCCTTGTGCCTGAACAAATCACCAATCGTGTACTCTAATTTCTTCTTCTCCTTCTTCAGCTCATCCCTCTGTGACACCACTTTGTCCATCTCTTCTTTCATCTTGTCCATCTCTCCTTTCATCTTGTCCATCTATTGCTTCATCTCATCCCTCTCTTTCTCTGCCTTAGCCGTCAAAACCTGATGTATGCTAGTGCTAGATTTATCAGCCAGCTTCTTCTTCTCAAGCTCTTGCTCTAGGTCAGAAAGAGCAAGTCTTGCATTGCCCAACTCAGTAATTGCCTGCTCCTTGTCAGCCACCATCTTAGCAAAATCTAGTTTAAAAAACCTTAGATCTTTTTCCATCTTTTCCTTCTCTTTCACAACCCTGAAATTTTCTTCAGCATTGGCTACATTTTCCCTGAGCCTTAGCTTGTTCTCATCTTCATACATGCCCCAAACCCTAGCTAAACTCATCTTCAGAGTGGCAGGCCATTCAGGGTCAATCCACTCCACAAAGTTGCATTTAGGAATTTCCTACAAATAAGAAAGAAAACAAATTTAGATAAATGAAAGAAGCTTGGGGTTCAGTTAAATTCAGTTATGTGCAGTTAGGTTCAGTTAAGTTCAGTTAAGTTCATTTGGTTCAGTTAAGTTCAGTTAGGTTCAGATAAGTTCAGTTAAGTTCATTTGGTTCAGTTAAGTTCAGTTAGGTTCAGATAAATTCAGTTAAGTTTAGTTAAGTTTAGTTAAGTTCAGTTAGGTTTGGTTAGTTCATTTAAGTTCAGTTAGTTCATTTAAATTCAGTTAAATTTAAAAACAACATGCTGTTAACTGAAAAATCAAGTTAAGTTCAAAAACAAAATGCTGTGACAAACTCTGTAACAAATGACAGTAAGATGAAACATTCCAACAGTTTGGATTTAATTGTAGATCTAACTAACCTTTTGTGCACAAGCAAGATACCTCCTTCCACTATCAACTGATTCAAAGGACACCAACTTCTCACACACACAACTGTGTTCACATCGAGCTGCAAGATCTGGAGCAAGGGCTCTCCACTCAGAGCAGAAAATGGTAGCAGGAGCAGGAGCCTACAACACACTCTAGTCAGCAAAATTCCCAAATCTTGCACTAAACCCTAACTGCCCCTAAACTGCCAGAGGAGTAGTGGTAGTGACGAACTAACCTCACTTGTGACAGAGTAGCCGTCCGACGAGGAGCTGGATCCTTCACTCCAAGAAACCATGACGGCGAGCTGGCGTCGCCGACGAGCTGGACGGCGGACAGCAGAGGAAGCAAACGAGGGAGCAGAGGGAGCAAACGAGGGAGCAGACGAGTGGAGGGGGAGCTGCCGAGTGGAGGGGGAGCAGAGGGAGAATATGCCAAGGAATATACCAACACATGTGCCACATTGTGTAGTAGTGCGGGTTGATTCGTCAGAAAGGGAGGGGGCTAAGTGAAAAACTCACGGCGCTGACCAGCCAGGCCACTTGGCATCCACTTGGCGAGTTCTGGTTGGCTGTGGACTAAACTTGCAAATCCATGACAAGTTCAGGGACCAAATAATCCACTTTTGCAACTTCAAGGACTAAACCATCACCTGACATGCAAGTTCAGGGACCTGCAGTGCTATTACCTCAACCCACAGTGGATGGGCCACTGCGACTGCAGCACTAGTGCTGATGCTTTCGCCCGTTTCCTTTTCTGGTTTTAGTTACTCCAAGTGGGAACACCACCAGCACCAGCAGGGCCAAGTTTTCAACTCTTTTGGGCGTTGGAACTGTCAAAAGAAATGTGTAGCTTTGGACCCTGCTACCATGAATGCAATGCAGGATTGACAACCGCCAACCGCATATCCCACCGTAGAGCTGAGCTCCATGTACCCATTCCGGAGAAAGCAGTGGCCAGTGGCGTTTAGCCGTATGTGTGCATGTATGGTTTAGGGCCCCTGAATTCGAGCCTGATTCTTCCAAATGCAGAGCGGATGCTATTCCTGTCCATGATCCATCCGGGCTATACGTAGCTACGTACTGTACATGTCAAACCCCCCGAAACGGCACGCAGACGCATACATACGCTTTGAATCCAGAATTCGGGAGCGGCAGCGCTGGTGCCGGTGGAGAGTTTGTTTGATTTGACCATGCGTGGCACTGACTGTTTCTTTGGCGCCTCGGCCGGCGGTGTTGCGGCGACGGGCGGGCGGGCGGGGGGCAGCAATGATTGATCCCCGGGGGCAAAGCGGGCGGCGAGCGGCGACCGCGCAGCGCTGGACGGGGCCCCGCCGTGATACCGACGAGATCCGTCGCCGTGGCCGTGCCCGTGCGCGCGCGGTGGTCGTTGGTGGGTGGCGATGTGGCCTCACGAGGCCGTCGTCCCGTCCCGGCCTGTCTGACGCGACGCCACCGGGTGCCGAGACGTCGCGAGTCACACACACGACACGAAACAAGCACGTACGCGCCCCATGACTAGTTTGTACAGTTCAGTCTGTCAAAAAAAAACTTGTACAGTACAGTTGGGTGGGTGCTATGGCTTTTTTATTCTTCTTTCGAGAAAAAAGGCAGTGCTACGGTTTTCTAAACAAAATTATGTGATGCATCGGAGGGTGTAAAACGGTGATTTTGTTGTGAGTTTATTAGCAACAAGGGGGTTGAGTGGCGGTGTACGCTCGTCTGTACGCCAGCAGACAATCAATATGCGGTCAAGTATATGCGTGTCCCTGTCTTCCTCCCCCACTGCGTTGCGAAGGATCCAATGCTGCACATAACAGATCTGTGCGATGTGATGATTTCCTACAAGTAAAATACAACAGTGGATCGAGGACAAGTAGTATCTCCAAAGCTGAACGTTCACACCGGACACTCGGTGGAACCCCGGACGACCGACGGAGTCGAGCCGGAGACCGAGTTCTTCCACGGGCAGCGCAGCGGTGCGCATCGCCCGACCGTCGCCGGGCAAATCAAAATCATGTCGCCATTTTCGACGCGGCGAGATGCATGTGATCATCATCCATCAGGGTGGTCTAGGAGAAAGAGATGTTGTAAAGATTGACCTACTCGAGTCGCATCCGGCGCGTGAAGGAAGGAAGAGGCGAGACCATTGACCCGTCCGGCCGGCCCGATCCAGGTCACACTGTACGTACGATCGGATCGTGCCGTGCCGATCGAGACGCTTTCTTTTTGTTAATTTCTCTCCGGCCCGGCGATCCATCTCCCTTTTGGGGTAGTGGCCAACAGCATTATTCCGGCCCGCATCCTTTCCCCCCCTCCTTTCGGGTCGCACGTAGCCGGCGTGCGCGCGCGCGGCTGCCGTGGACTGGACATACCGGCCGGCCGGCCGGCCGGGACCGTCGGTCGCGGCACTTGTGCGGTGCGTGCGTTGAAACTTGAAAGAGGAGAGCGGCGCCAAGACTCGTGACCGTCAAAGTTGGAGCTGCTGGGTGGATGCCACCGCTTTTCGGCGTGCTTCTAGAACCTTCTGGATGGCGACTGAGCACTGCTCAGTTCTCTGGAGTGTAAGAATTTTGCAACGGTTCATTTCTCTGAGGGAAAACACGCAGGAGAATTCAGTGTTAGCTGCTCCTATCCCATCGCTCAGGGATCACGCCGCATGCACGGGGGTGATGTGCGTGCTGATTTGTTCTTGTTGCTGCATTGATAGTAGTAATATGGATGAGTACTGGTGTTGTGTTGTTTATGGCACGTACGTACGGCCCGTGTCCTCACGGCAGAAATGAAGGAGGGATTTATTCGGGGGCACGAGTGTCCTGGGAAACCATTCATTGCATTGCATGCAACGTCGACCGGCCGTGGTTGAATTTGGCTGTGAAAAGGTGTTACTCCACTAGTGTACCGCACTGTTATTGCCACCTTTGCTGCGGTCCGGTGGGTTACCGTGGAGTTTCGGCACCGTCCGTTATGCTGGTGGAGTACATGCTACAGCCAAGAGTTACCACCGGACGTTCGTTTCCAGTAAACCAGAGGCACGCCGATGCAGGTCACGATCGGGACCGGTCCTGAGTAGCACCACCACCCCGACGCGACCGACCACGGCCCCCTTTCTTTCTCACCGTTTCCACCACCGTGCGTGCATGACTCTGTCCGTGGGAGCTACAGTGGTGAACCACCCGTCGTTTCACCGTCGTTTTCCATCGTCCAAACAAACAAAGACTAGGTACCTTCGCCAACAAAAGAAGAAGGAAGACCAAGACTAGGTACGGTACATTTTTACGGATTTACCTAGGTACCGTGGCATATCTACTGTTTACCAGCACGGACAAGCGCTGCAGGATTTGTGCAGTGGCAAAGGAGGATAGGAAGCATCTGGTCCTCAAAAAATAAAAAGAAAATGGATAGGAAGCATCTTTTCTCACTCCGGCCGGCCTACTGACCTCTCTATGGATCGGATGCTGCTGGGGTCAGTCAGGTCAAGGCTGGCTGGCTGCACAAGTCAATGCCCGCCACCTTTATTTCCTCGACATGACAAAAGCATCTTTGGACCCGTCCAAACCTTTTTCTTTTATTAGATTAGAAGCTACTCTTCCTGCCTTGCCTTGTGATGACCTGATACTGCTCGAGGTTCACCGTTCTTTTTTGTTTTTGAAACGAGCTCTCATTCACCGTTTCTTCTCTCCGAGTCCTTGTTTTTCCATGGTCACTTTCATTGTGTATATATTCGGGAAGACGCAATCTTTTCACGTTTACCTTTTCTTCTCTTTGCCTACTTGTTTCCCCGTGGTTACTTTTTATAGTATTCGAGGGGACGCAACTTGTCTCGTTAACAATTTTGTGGTTTGCGTTCCTGCGTTTTTTCACGGGCATTTCTACCATATTCGAGGAGATATAGAATTTTTTTTGTTTACCTTTTCCACTGCCTTATTGAGCTGGAGGTAGTTTTGTTTTCTCATTGACCTGTTCTGCTCGTTGCATTCGTGTTTTTTCATGATCACTTTTCTTGTATTTGAGGAGACCTAGACATTTCTCATTTACCTTCTCCTCTGTTTGGGTTTTTATTTCTCCGGTGCCACCTCTGTTATATCCAAGGATATGCATATTTTTCTTATTTAGGGCTCTTTTCATTCAAAGATTTTCATAGATTTTTTTTGAAGGATGGATTCCTTCAGAATTTTTCTCATTTTGACGGGGTTATACATAAGGGGTAGGCCAAGGAGCACATATGGCCCAACCTAAGCCCGAAGCCGATCGAGGATACAGTCCAGACTACGATGAGCCAAGGGGCTACACACTAGGCATAGTGGAGCTCAAACTAAGACGTTAGATACTAGAGGGGATACCTGTCATAGGACCAAGTGCTTACAATCGGATTACCACCCCTTGATGAACAAGACCCAACAACCGATCTCTAGGAAGATGGGAGCACTCGAATGCCGAGCAGTCGGCTGCACCCCAAGATACCATGACCCCCATGATGCAATCAATACCAGCGTTACCCAACAACGGAGTAATCTAGTTAAGTATGACAGTTACTAGTAAGTAATGGCCATGAACAGTCGGTTGTGTGAAAGCGCATCTAATCTCCGTGTGGTTTGGATAATTCGTCACAACATATATCTCATTGAACTAATGCCTATTCTAAAGAATATTTCAGGGAGGTTCATTTTAGGTACAACAATGGGATGTGAAAATGGACCCCTCAAAATGCTAAGGACGAGTGTTGGTCAAGCCTCAAAACATCATTTTATATTTAAGTGATCCAAGATTGCATTGAGTCCATAGGTATGCTAAACATCAAATAGGGATGAGGTTGAGAAGATGAGTTTCTTGCTCAAAGTGCTTAACTCCAAAAGCCTCATACAAGTTCCCACATTCACATTATATCACAAAGTACAATTTAAACCCAGACTTACCAAAATCATATACATCGGAGTCACCGAGTCACATTGATATAGCCATTGTCCTAAACCCTAAACGTTTGGTCTCACCGAGTTGACACTTCGATCTCACCGAAGAGCACTTGTCAACCTTTCGTTGCCTACTGTAGTTCATTTGGAATTTCCGAACAATTCCAGTCGGTGACACTGAAGTGTGAAAAGGGCTTAGTGATGGTGTCCTAGACTAGGGGGTACTTACCATGTCGTCTCCCGGCCAGAAGGGCCGGACCGAGGACCCCATGGCGGTTAATTATTGGGCCTCTTCTGGCAGCCCATGACGTACACAAGGAAGATTCCACAAGATTTGGCACACATGATCAGGACTCTTCTAAATCCTAGCTAGTCGATAGAACATATTCTATATATTCTAAACATCCTAGAAGTTAGAGACATACACATACGACCTCGAGATAGATCATCCTGTACTTTGTACCTCTTTGAGAGGGCCTGCACCTAGGTAAACATTGTGTGCCTCTTTTGTCCTGCTACCATCATGTCCCTCTTTTGTCCCGCTACCATCAACCTAAGACCGCTAGCTCGAGACTCTCTACCCGAGATCCACCGGATTCAACCTAGACATTGGTGGCCCACACACGTTCCGATGCGTGGTTGCCGTGGAACGATGGGAATTCAGATCGGTTCCGAAGCGATCTACGCGCCGGAACGAACTTCATCCTCGGTGTTAGCATCTACATCACCAACTCGGCTGCTCACATCGGCTGGGCCGAGGACTACGCTCCGTGTCGGGTCGTCAAGATCGTACATGTGTCTTCATCAACATCAACTTTGATCTCACCCGAGATCATGAAAAAAACCATCCGTGGAGCCCGAGAGCAAAATCACGGATTAGATTGAAATTCCTCGTTCCGAGTAGACAAAATTACAAGATTGAGCAGCTTGGTGAGATTTTTGCTGCTTGGCAAGCTATCCAGCGCTTTTCTGCACCACAACCTTTTGCTGCTTAGCCTCAATCCAAGACCTCTCGAGCTCGGCCTGCACATTGACCAGGCTCTTCTGGGCCTCTACATAGTTAAAAATACACAACTCATATTAGGTATAAAAGTATTCGACACAACAATTGACAACCTCTATGGATTTCTTGCCTTTCACTCTCTCAACCCCTTGCCTATGCCAAAGAGTTTCCTCCTCAGATTGCGCAAGACGATGCTTCACCTCTTCCAACTCTGATAAGTTGGATGAGGCACAGGAGGTGGAAACGCTCACAAGCTATACGCAAAAAGTAGATAAGAAGGTACCTTAAAGATCAAGATTCGATCCTCATGTTGGATCTTTTCGATCCAACAAGAGTTTCTGGGGCTACTCCATATTCGCGATCACTAAAAACTTCAAAGGCATCAAGCTACATCAACCCACAAACCAGTTTGGTAAACTGACTTAATGCTTAGTGGCTACTGTAATTGCGGTTTCAAGCACATTCAGAGTGATTTAAATCTTTGTTTGAAGATCTGATTAAATTTTTGTATGACTTTGGACGATGCATCGACATCTTCCTTGAGGGCTATTGGTTATACCTAGCGTGTTTTTAGAGCCATAGACAACTAAAAAACATTTTAAAATGTACCACAAAGCCTTTAGCTAGGGCAAGGAACGCCTCCAGAGAATAAACTGTAACTGAGATGAAAATAATTTATATATGAAAAATGATCAGAAAAATATAACGAATCTGAATATGTCATCCACATGCAGGAAAAACCTCTCTAACATAATGAACATTGACAATTTACTACCTGTCGGTGTGAAAAACGGCAGACGTCGGGGTAGGGGGTCCCGAGCTGTGGACTCGGATAGATGGTAACATGAACAAGGGAGATGATGTTTACCCAGGTTCGGTCACTCTTGATGGAGGTAAAACCCTCCGTCATTCTCTTGTTTATATTAATGGAGATGTAACAATTACATAGTTGATATACCTCGAGATTGTGAGATGTGTTCTAACTCTAGGGCTAGACGGATGGGATTGTGTTGAACTCCCCTCTGCGGGCTAAACCCTTTGGCTTCTATACATGCTAGGTAGGGCATCTAGGGTTACAAGGTCGGTATCTAGGCGTGGAGGCAGTAGGAGAAGTCTTGGAGTACACGTCAATTCTTCAGCAGATGTAGTCGATCACACCTCCATCGTGTAGCCTCTAGAATCCATCTGGAAGAGAATGAGGGCCCACTAGCCCAACTCGAGGAATACTGGTCGACTAGGTTAGTACTCCCTAGTACGGACACCATTAGTAGCTCCCAAACTAGTCTTCTGCACCAAGGATGATTTCTACAACGGAAGTAACTTTGGGTCCGAAGTCCTTGGCTCGACAGACGAGTTCCCTTTGTAATCCAGGACCTCCAAACCGTCCTTCAAAGGAATGGTGTCTTGCAAACGAGATTCAGCCAAGCTCCCATCCATCTGGGGCCGTGAGTTTACTTAGCTTTGAAGGCCAACCACCAAGGCATGAACTATGTTGTATAGCCTAACTACTTTATTGAAGCGGCACTACCCATGATAGGTCAAGCAATTACTGCTTAATTACCCAAATCATGGTTTGATACAACCTTTTTATTGGTGCGTCCCATCAAGATGCTGATCGTGCCCGTTTTCTTAGGGATGTTATCAAGACTTTGTTTCCCCCCATGCGCATAACAACATCTTTTATCGGGGGGGTGGGTGGCATTTTTATTGGCACGGCAAGGGGGACTCTTGGCCTTTCAGCAGCCTATAAGAGTAAAAAGAGAATAGCGCTAGCAATCACGCTCTCATTTCCCCTACCCGCTGATGACCCACAAGTATAAGGGATCAATCATAGTCCTTTCGATAAGTAAGAGTGTCGAACCCAACGAGGAGCAGAGGGAAACGACAAGCGGTTTTCAGCAAGGTAATTTCTACAAGCACTAAAATTGTCGGCAACAGGTAGTTTGATAGCAAGATAATTTGTAATGAGCAAGTAACAGTAACGGTAACAAAAGTGCAACAAGGTAGCTCAATCCCTTTTGTAGCAAAGGATAGGCTGGAACAATCTCTTATAATAAGGAAAGCATTCTTGAGGACACACAGGAACTTCATCTAGTCACTTTCATCATGTTGGTTTGATTTGCGTTTGCTACTTTGATAATTTGATATGTGGGTGGACCAGTGCTTGGGTGTTGTTCTTACTTGAACAAGCCTCCCACATATGATTAACCCCTCGCGCAAGCATCCGCAACTACGAAAGAAGAATTAAGATAAAATCTAACCATAGCATTAAACATATGGATCCAAATCAGCCTGTCGGTGTCAAAACCGGCATATCTCAGGTAGGGGGTCCCGAACTATGCGTCTAAGGATCAAAGGTAACAGGAGACAGGGACACAGTGTTTACCCAGGTTCGGGCCCTCTTGATGGAGGTAATACCCTACGTCTCGCTTGATTGACTTTGATGAGTATAGGGGTTACAAGAGTTGATCTACCATGAGATCGTAATGGCTAAACCCTAGATGTCTAGCCTGTATGATTATGATTTCCTTTACGGACTAAACCCTCCGGTTTATATAGACACAGAGGGGGCTAGGGTTGTACAAAGTCGGTCTACAGAGAAAGGAATCTTCATATTCGCATGCCAAGCTTGCCATCCACGCAAAGGAGAGTCCCATCCGGACACGGGGAAAAGTCTTCCGTAATGGCCCATCAGTCCGGCCCACGTCACATAGCACGGACGCCCGAGGACCCCCTAATCCAGGACTCCCTCAGTAGCCCCTAAACCAGGCTTCAATGTCGATGTGTCTGTGACGCAGATTGTCTTCGGCATTGCAAGGTGGGTTCCTCCTCCGAATAGTTCAAAGTAGTTGATCAACGAGAACTATGTCTGGATCTGTTTAACAAGTTAACTCTCCAACCGTAAAAGCATAATACTTAAAATAAGGTATATCCATCAACAACTTTTTTCGATGAAACGCCACGCTTAGCTTTGCTATTATTTCGAACCATATTTGAGGCCTCCCGCTTCGCGTTTTAACACACAACTCCTATCGGCACGTCTTGTCAAAATAGATATCGTGTCACCTCATTGCGGGATTCTCATCAATACGAGTTTTGGTAATCTAACCATGATGTTCGCACGACCCCTTGGGAACATGCGAGTTTTAAGGCTCAAAGGGGGGGACGCTTGATATTCGCAGTCCATATAAGTGGATAGAATCCAACTCTTCCGTCCCACGCCTCATTCTCTCGTTTTGCTTCCCCATCCTCGAGCTCCAGCGCCCAAGTCCCAAGATTTTCTTCCCTCCGCAACTCCTTCGACCATGGACAGCTCTCAGGGCAAGTGGATGGCTTCCTCCGCCGCGGAGGGGAATATCAAGGAGCTGCCGAAGGCGCGGTATCTAACCGCGGAAATCAAGCACAGGCTTCCCGATCTGGCGCAGGTCATCCCCACCCCGGAGCCCGGCGAGAGGGTGGTATTCATCCCTCACTTCCTCCATGGACTCGGATTCGTCTCCACCCCTTTGTGAGGGGTCTCATGTTCTACTATGGGCTAGATTTTCACGATCTGGCCCCAAATTCGTTCCTGCACATCTCGGCGTTCATCATCGTGTGCGAGGCCTTCCTCCGTGTCTCCCACACTTCGGCTTATGGCTCAAGATTTTCAACGTGAAGCCGAAGGTGGTCGATGGGCAACATGCGGACTATTGGCGCTATGATGAGCAAGCTCCCCAAAGTCAACTGGCTAAAGGAAGTCTTTGTGGACACCATCAGGATATGGCAAGAGGAACGGTTCTATATCACCGAACCCTGCGACTCCAAGTGGGCAGCCGCTCTAGCCTTCAGATCCGGACCCCCGCTAAGGCTCACATCCTGGACCGACAAGGGTCCGGACTGGGGGTCGGTTAATGAGGTGCCGTATCGGTCTTTGAGGTAAGTTACAAACCTCCGAACACCAATTGGTGCGTCCATCTTAAGGAGAAGTATTGAGTAGTCTATCTCCAAACAGGTCTGGACCAAAAAGGCAAAGTAGATCCGATGTTTGGCTCCACTCCCCGAAAACCCAGCCGATCCTCTATTAATGAGGATGCTGGTTCCGGCGCCATACTAGGCGCCGGTAAAGAAGGACAAGAAGAAGAAGAAGAAGAAGAAGAAGAAGAAGAAGAAGAAGAAGAAAGAGGAGGACACTTCTTACGCAATGTCCGGAGAGGCTGATGCCCAGTCCTCTCACGAGGGCGACGACGACGACGAGGAGGAGGAGGAAGAAGAAGATCCTCCCCGCAAAGGCAAGAAAAGGGCGGCCTCTGAAGACCTGGAGGCCGAAGCCTCCAAGAGGGACAAAATTACCCTCCCCGATGACTCGGAGTCAGACACCGAGGCCATCCCGACACACCGTTGCCGGACCAAGCCCCAAGCCGACTCGTAAGTAGTCTGAGATTTTTCCACATACATCCAATCTCTATGGACTATGATGATAACTCTAAGTTGTATTTTTTTTGTTAGTCCGGCCCGAGTCTTCCCCAGCAATCCTCATCCTCGCGGGATCTGTCGCCGGAGTTGATGGAGAGCGAATCGCCTCCCCTAGCTTCTACACCGTCTAGAGCGGATGACACCGAGGTGTCATTGCATAGGCCCTCCCCGGGCCTCGAAGAGATGCGGGGGGGGGGGGGACTTGACGGCGCCGGAGGACAACACCTTGGTTGTCGAAGGGCTGGGGGTACAGCCCCCACGGAGACCGGTGACGGGGGCCCCGGTCAATCCGATCCACAACCGCATACTACTCCGGAGACCAATACGGCTCCGGAGTCGAGTAAGCGACCCCTTGCAAGGAAAGGGGGAGTGGCTTCCTCTATTAATCTGGAGGCGCCGAATACCACGATGGACATACTGCAAAGTGTATCCGTCCTGGACGAGCACCGCATCCTGATGGGTACGGTGGCTGAGAAGATTCAGTCCGCCGAGAGCGGGCTGAATGAAGCCTTCTCCAGCCTGCTAGCAGGCTTCGAGGTACGCAATGTAATATTTTTGATCATTTTTACAAGAAATATGCCTATATATAGACAGTAGCCCCTGAGACTCTATTCGGTCTGTCGGTGTCAAAACCGGCGGATCTCGGGTAGGGGGTCCTGAACTGTGCGTCTAGGATCGATGGTAACATGAGGCAGGGGACATGATGTTTACCCAGGTTCGGGCCCTCTTGATGGAGGTAATACCCTACGTCCTGCTTGATTGATATTGATGATATGAGTATTACAAGAGTTGATCTACCACGAGATCGTAGAGGCTAAAACCCTAGAAGCTAGCCTATGGTATGATTATTGTATATATGATCTATCGACTAGCCTGGCCACGGTTTATATAATGCACCAGAGGCCTAGGATAACAAGAGTCCTAGCCGAATACACCGGTGGGGAGGAGTGTGACGCCCTCGATTCAATCATACACTAATCATACACGCAAATGTGTACGATCAAGATCAAGGACTCACGGGAAGATATCACAACACAACTCTAGACACAAATTAAAATAATACAAGCTTTATATTACAAGCCAGGGGCCTCGAGGGCTCGAATACATAAGCTCGAAAACACAAGAGTCAGCGGAAGCAACAATATCTGAGTACAGACATAAGTTAGACAAGTTTGCCTTAAGAAGGCTAGCACAAAAGCAACATCGATCGAAAAGGCAAGGCCTCCTGCCTGGGAGCCTCCTAACTACTCCTGGTCATCGGCGGCCTCCACGTAGTAGTAAGCATCGGCGGTGGCATCTGGCTCCTGGGCTCCGTCATCTGGTTGCATCAGACGGAAAGAAGAAGAAAGGGGGAAAAGGGGGAGCAAAGCAACCGTGAGTACTCATCCAAAGTACTCGCAAGCAAGGATCTACACTACATATGCAACATTATCAAAGTAAGGCTGTATATGTGGACTGGGCTGCAGAAATGCTAGAATAGAGAGAAGGCCTAGTCCTATCGAAGACTAGCATCTTCTCGAACCCACCATCTTGCAGCAACAGGAGGGAGTAGAGTAGCATAAAGTAAAGTAGCAGTGGTGTTATCAACCTCGGCCGGAGATCCTTTCTCGACTCCCTGCGAGAAAGAAATCCTAGAGCCATACTATCCAGTTATCATCACAATCAAATCCTCATCACCATCCAGTTCTCATCACAAGTATCCAGTTCTAGTTGTATCGATCGGGATACAACTCCAAGTGTCCGTTACCGTAGGACAGGCTATCGACAGATGTTTTCTTCCCTGCAGGGGTGCACCAACTTACCCACCACGCTCGCTTAACTCCGGCCGGACACACTTTCCAGGGTCATGCCCGGCCTCGGCCAAACAATACGCCGCAACCTGACCTAGGCTTAATAGAGAGGCCAGCACGCTGGACTAAACCTATGCCCCCAGGGGTCATGGGCCATCTCCCCGGGAACTCCTGCACGTTGCGAGGGTGGCCGGTGAGCAGACCTAGCTACCTCCTTCAACAAGGCAGGCGCTTACGCAGTCCAACCCGGCGCGTGCTGCTCAGTCGCTGACATCTATTAAGCTTCGGCTGATGTATACGACGCAGAACGCCCATACTATGCCCATGTGATGGTTAGTGCTATCAGGCCAGAGGCCCCTCGGATCAAATATCCAAATTGTAGTGGATTAGGAATGCGCGGTAACAAGCAGAGACTCACGAAAGATGTGACCCCGTTGCCCCGTCTCGAGGACTTGCGGCAAGGGCTAGGAATGCCCGGCCACGCCTCGTAATTATCTCGCGGGCACCCTCCAGGTCAACCCGACTCCACATCACTCGCAATTAAGCTCGCGCGGGTACCCCTCAGGGTCGACCCGTCTTTCCAAGTAACAGTGGTAAAGTCCAAGTATCCGTGTGTCCAAACATTAAGGGGAAAACCCGAGGAATCACCCCCGGTGAATTCCACTCGATGTAATCATCAAGGTGAACGTAAGAGGATCCACCCTCGAGGTTCACACTTGAGGGGTTGCACGACAGAGCCGTATCGGAAGTGGTTAAGGAGGAAATCACCCTCGATGACCACGACCGAATAGCTACACTACAGG
>NC_041380.1:540194404-540280713 GCF_002162155.2 Triticum dicoccoides | reverse complement strand
GCAAACAATAACAGTAGCAAAATCTAATGCAAGCATGAGAGAATGGAATGGGCGATATTGGGATGATCAAAGGGGGGGGGGCTTGCCTGGTTGCTCTGGCAAGGAGGGGTCGTCGTCGACGTAGTCGATCACAGGGGCGGCATCGGTCTCGGGGTCTACCGGAGAGAAGAGGGGGAAGAAACAGTAAATATAAAGCAGACATAGCATCACAAAGCGTAACATGGCAATATGTTGTGCTGGGTGTGACCTAACGCATGGCTACACGATATAGGTGAAGGGGGAATTCAACCGGGAATGTATTCCCGGTTCCGGACCCGTGTCACACAGATGACCAGAGGGGAAATGTTCCATGTTCAGCATGCTAGAGGCATGTGACAGCTGAACGGACCACATTTTCAGATTCGTTGGATTTTTCTGAGCAACTTTCATATAGAAAACATTTTCATCCGAGTTACGGTTTATTTTGTATGAATTTTTAAAGTTTTATTAATATTCGAAAATTATTTATATTAACAGAAATGGAATATGACATCAGCATGACGTAGGAGTGACGTCAGCAGTCAACAGGACGACTGACCAGGTCAAACTGACCCGTGGGGCCCACATGTCAGCCACTGTTAACTCTAACAGTAAATTAAACTAATCCAGAGGTTAATTAGCTACTGGGCCCCACATCTCAGTGAAAGATTAGATTACTAGTTACTTTTATTTATAAAAATAGTTAATTAGCCTAATTATACGGTGGGGCCTGCATGTCAATGGCACTGGGCTGCCCAGTCAACAGTTGACTGGGTCAACCCAGTCAACTGGGGCCCGCGGGGCCCACTGGCAGTGAGCCAGGGGTGGGGCCCGGCCAGCCACGTCGGCGGAGGCAGGCGTCTCGCTGCAGGCGACGCTAGAACACGGCGGAGCCGCTCGGGCCTCGTCGGAATAGCGTTTTATGGCGCCATTCGACACGCAGCTGGGTCCGTTCGAACAACCACTCGACGCCGCATCGATTGGTGGTGGTGGCACAGGCGGACTTGGCCGGAAACGGCGCCGGCGACGAGGTTTGCGGTGGAGCGGCTACGGGTGACGATGAAACGGAGCTACGGCGTGCTACGACTCGGGAGAAAGGCTAGGAAGGTGCTGCGCGGCGCGGTGAAGCTAACGGGCATACGCCCGTGACCAACTGGTCACCGGAGACTGGCCGGCAACGAGCTCCGCGGCGCTGCGTTCGGGCGCATGTGGGGAAAGCAGCTAGGGAGCGCGCCAAGTCGGCAAGGAGAGGGATAAGGTAGGAGAGCTCACCGGGGAGGCACAAGGTGGCCCGGTGTAAGATTAGTAGCAGCAACAGTTGCCGGAGACGACGAAGTTCGCCGGCGACAGAGGCGAAAGGGGGCGGCTCGATCCGCTCCCCGCAGTGGCTCCCGGCTCGCGCTCACGGACAGGGACGGGGTAGACGACGACGACAGAGACGATGGGCACGATGGCGAGGTGAACGGCGCTCGATGGCCGCGAGGACGGGCGAGGCACGGCGGCGACCGCGTCGGCCTGCTCTCCAAAAATGAAGGAGTGGGAGAGGGAGAGGCGGAGAGGGCGAGGGGGGGTTCGGGGCGTGGGTGGAGGTAGGTGGGGAGGAGGTCGAGGCGTCGAGGGGAGGGGTCAACCTTATCCTCCTCATCGACGGCGAGGTGGTTCGGCGGGGACGGCGCCCCTGTAGCGGCGCGCACCAGGGGAACAGGAAGGGGGCGCGGTGCGGGGAGCTGGGCCGACTGGTTGAGGTGGGCCGAGGCCCATGGGGGGGGCACGGTGGCCAGCTGGGCCAGTCGGCCCAGTTGAGGGGGGGCTTTTCCTTTTCTTTGTTTTTTTGTTTTTCTTTTCCAGCAGCTTTTGCATTTTCTTTTTGCCACAATTGACTTTGCAAAATTATGCCACTGGCCAAAACAATCTCAAAGAATTAAAGTGCACTGCCTCACAAAGGTTGGAGGCTTTTGGAATAGTTGCCAATTTTATAAATTAAAAAGGGCATTTAATTTATTGCTTAGGTCACTGTTTTAAGTAGTTTAGGCCACTTAAACCCTTTGCAAAAATGTTGGTTCACCACCAATATTAGTTGTGGATTATTTGGCACATGATGAACATTTTTGTGTTCATGTCTGAGCATTTTGAATTTCACTCATAGCTTTAAATTGAATTCAACTGGAATGTGAAAGAGTATGAGACAAAAATGATCAGGCACATGTTTAGCAAAACAATTAACTTAACCCCAGGGGTTACTGTAGCATCATTACACCGGGGGTGTTACAAGGAGTCCTTGTCTTGATCACCAAGTCTTGTGGAATCTTCCATGTATGCGGTAGTTGTCTGAACTGGCCCATGAGTATACGGCCATGGGGGTCCTCAGCCCAATCTAACAGATCAGGAGACGACGTGGTGAGTACCCCCTAGTCCAGGACACCGTCAGTAGCCCCCTGAAACGGTCTTCAAGTTAGGGACGCTCATCGATTCTTCTGAACTATTCTTCATCTTCGGTTGTCGGTCTTGAAAACTGGTTCAACAAATCTTCTCAGCTTCGATCTTGAGGATCGCCGAAATGCATTCAACGAGTTTACACATCGGGTATCCGAGGAGCCCCTTTAAGTTTCCGGCCTTTATCAATGCCTTGTTATTTTTATGCCACACCTCGGGTTTGAAGTTGTTCCCGGGAGGCAGTGTCCTCTTGCGTCCGCTCTAACACCGGACTGCATTCGAGGTATCTTTTGCAGCCGAGCACCAATGTCGGACTGCTTCCGAGCTCCAACGCCAAAATGTATCCGAGCTCCAACGCCGGACTGTGTCCAAGCTCCAACGCTGGACTATATCCAAGATGTCATAGATCATCTTGGTCCCAAAAAGATGAAGGAGTTTAGCCAAGCTTAATGCTGGAAATGCCCTCTATGGAGCCAGCCACTAGCGCCCGAGCTTTATGCTGGACTGCTTCCGAGGTGGTGCACCACCCCGACTGTGGGCCAATTTTTTGTCAATATTTTTGATTGGCGCAATTTATTCTCCGCCGAGATATATAGCCAGTTACCCTCAACGTGTGTATCGGTTTAAAACCCGAGATGCACTTGAAGGATGATGTAAGACCACTGATCCCAGTAGCCGCTGAGACTCAGGTTGATTTGCAAAATCGGCCTAAGGATCAAGTCTTAGCTCGGCAGAATACTTCGGGATACAAAAAGCGGCGTGCTCAGTCCTCGAGACTCAGGTTGGGTGCGGCCGACCAACCTGAGGATCATAATCTCCTCGGAAACTGTATTGCACTTAAAATTTTCTGCATTGGACAGGCAATGCAGTAGCCCCCGAGACACTGGTCGGGTGGCAACAGCAGATCAGGGGATCGATGTGCCCCTTTAATATTTGTAAATAATAAGCCCGAAGCCCAGTAGCCCCCGAGCCTTAATGCGGGCACGGGTGGCCGAATTAAGGATCGATATCCATAGTAAAATCACAAATTATGTGTAATGACTCTATGTATCCAAGTACTTTACATCCTTAATGCTCGGATCCGCATTGTACAAAACTTTGTTGACCGACCATCGGCTTCCACCTCCTTGGCTAGTAGCCGAGGAGTGTTTGTCCTACTTTATAAAGCCTTTATGAGGGCAAAGATTTACGACAAACAAGACAATCTAGCCATACGGTTTTATAAACAAAGGTACGCAGAGAGATATGTTATATTACTGTTTAACATAAGAAATGTCTTCCAAAGAAAATAGTCCTGCTATCGGTTCCTTTCTCTGGGTTGTCATGCTAAGCATGATCATGAAACCTCAGCTCTAATGTAAGAGCAAAGTATCGAGGATTTAGTTTGGGAGGCCAGTTAATAGCCCCCGGTAGTGTTCGGCGACAGTCAAGGTCAAGCCGTAAACACTTCGGCCATTGTTATGAATGGCCCGTCATTTAACACCATCATCAGATCGCTGACTAGTTTACGCTTATTGTGACAGTCAGTTTTTGGCTTTCTCCACTGAGGTGCTTAACCATGTGAGATGAAGCACAACCGCAGTGGTTCTCCCTTTGCACACCTAGCCGAACAAAGCGGAACGTAGGAAGCAAGTGTAGGAGCCGGGCAACCCAACTATTGACCGAAGACACAATTCGAAACCGATGCATATATAGCAATATCCGAGAATGTTTTTGCCGAATCTCTAAAGGTGTCCGGCGCTGCACTGCGAGACTTGTGCTGAAAACACACAAATAGTTTAAAAGTGCCATAAGCTTGGAAAACCAAAAAACGTCAGTAAAAACTTGACGTCCGAACAAGATCAAGTGTTCGGCGCCAATCCGAAAATTGGTCTTAGAAAAGAGTGCTTCTGTCGTGCTTTAACATGACACATCCTATCTCAAGACTTCAAGCGGGTCAGCCTACGGCTTCAACCTCCTATCCCGAAGGCGGAGTACTTCTCATTAGGCCAGTTTAGCAAACTAAACTCTAGCGGCTTTGAGAGAGAAATTAGGCTCCCCGGCTAGTGACCACACACTCGTGTCGAAAAAAGGAGTGATGAATAATGATAGTAATAAAAACTTTGCAACAACTAAGAAGAAGAACACTTATAATAAAACGACTCATATAAATTTAAGAGCCCCCAAGTGACTTGGGTAAAAGAATTTTATGTATAATGATTGTATGTACCGAAGTACTAATATCATATCTTTGTTCACCCAAACTTTAAACGCGTCTTAACCGACCGTCGGCTTCTCCCTCTTCAGTCAAGGACCGAAAAGTGTTATGTACTCCACCTGTCAAGAATATCGACCGTGTTCCCGATAACTAGGCAACCGGGCCATAAGGCTGTAACAGACAAAGCACGCTCAGGGAACTTATGCTATATTACAGACGAAGTGTAAGAAGCATCTTCAAAGAAAATAGTACCCCCATCGTTATCTTTCTTCGGTGCTCATTATTACTATGAGACTTGTGCAATAGATGTTTTGTACTCATGAGTTCCGTTGTGTGCCGACCATGATTGAAAACAATAAGAGCGCTAGCTTTCGACTTCACCCAGTCTGAGGTCAGAGCTCGGAGGACCCGGTCGTGACAATCGCAGAGGTGCTCCCTTTACTCCCTAGCCGAACAATCGGGAACATAGGGGTAAGAATAGGAGCCAGGCAACCCATCTTGCAAATCACTTAAGTCAATATGGTGCATATTGTGGCGTAATACACGAACAAGGAACGAAGCCGTACAAGTATAATCATATGCAAGAGGAAAAACTTCATAAAGGAAGCCCCCAAATAAACGGGGTATTTGAATTTGTGCGTCACAAACAAAGTTTGGACAAGGAAATTTTTTACAAGCAACTTTTTTCCAAAAAAGTATAATGCTTGGTGACGTGGTGACATGGTGTTGACGAAGCCCCCCATCCAGACGAGGTGACGTGGTATGTGAGTACGCCGAGTTGACGATACTGCCCAACCCGGATCATTTTCCTGTGCACAAAAAATAGTGCAAACCGGAGATAATAGTAATAATAATAATTAAAAAAAATCATTGCATAATAAATAATTTATGCAAAGTGAGTAATAAAAGAAATATGGCCTGGCGCCGAAGTCAATGTCGATGCAGGGCGTCGGCGTGATGCGGTAAAGGCGTGGCAAAGCCTGAATTCACAGGTCGGTCCGAGTTCCGGATGCGGCGTTCGCCGGACCATGTAAGAAAGTTGACCAAACCACCATGCGACCGTCGTTAATGCGGCCATCATTTGATAGACCTGTGTACATATGATAAACAAACCAGAGTAATAATTCCTTGGGAAAAATGAACCTGAACAAGCAAAAAATACTAGGATTAATAACACCTGGTTTATTTGTTGTAGCAATCCGAAGAAAGGTGATTCTGAACATTGGGACTTGATCCGCACACCCATTGCCTAATGGGCGATAAAGCGATGGTATGGCGATGCTGGCAAAGGTTGGCTCGCTGAGGCAAAGCCCTCGGTCCAGCTAACGTGACGGAGCTGGTCGGCTAGTGACGCGAAGTCTCCGGAGTAGGTTGATGAAGAGATGGCGAAGCCCTCGGTCCAGCCAAGATGTCGAAGCCTCGATGTCAGCCGATGAGTCGAAGTAGGTCGGCGTGGTGGACACCAGCTTGAAGAAGCAATAGTGCGGCCCTGCCGATGCAGGTCGTGACGTGGTCGCTGCCGGCTTGATGAAGTGACCGTGCGGCGATGCCGGTATGCCCGCTCCGTGTAATCCGTGGGGAGGCGATGTTGGTGATGATTTATCCTTCGCGATGCCGGACTCTTGTTCGGCTTGCCGAGATGATAATCCGAAGAAGTTGAGCTCGGCTCAACAAAGTGACGATGTGTCTAGCGCAGGTCGGCAGCCTTGGAGCAATATTGCCGGACTGGTTTGACACCAGCATGATGATGAAGATGACCTTAGGGGAGGCTTAAAAATTTACGGGCACGTGTTTAAAAACAACGCACAATACCATAGAATAGAATTCCTTTAAAAAGGTTGTCCAATATCACGTTCATAAAGAAACATGAATTCGGGTCGGATCCGTATTCGCGCAGAAAATGGATCCAAAAATTGGTCCACTCATCAGAAGGTTCCTGGAGTTTGAACCGTCAGATCGAGCTGAAATTTGGAGGGGTGGTAGATATGGGAATTCCACAGTAGATGAACGGTTGGATCTTCCAAAGGACCTCCGAGTTGGGCTCTGGAGACCACGCCCTAAACTCGTACAGATTCCCGTCCAGATTTGACAGGCTCCGGTATATCGTAGATTGTCGGAGATTTCTCCATCGGAACTCGACAAAATTTTGCATGGCTGTTGTAGACGTAATTACGCACTATTCCACAAAAGAAATCATCAAACCGACGCTCGAGGAGGTGGTGACGGTGAATACAAGTTCGCTGTCCATAAAAACAGGACGGCCACCCGAGGGCAATGTTGACGTTGAGCCCTCGAGCTCCATGGATGACTCCTCTATGATCATGATAGAGATCAGAGTTTATGTTGAAGAAGGCCCCCGTCCGAACATGACGACCGGAGATGGAGCACGGTCCTCGGTCGAGCCAAGGTGACCAGTCGAGCCGGCGACGAAGATGCCGGCGTCGCAGTTGACCTGCGGGCGAGCCATTGATCCTTTAGCCGATCACACATCGGAACTCTTAATGAAAGCACCAATGTCGGTGTCAAAACCGGCGGATCTCGGGTAGGGGGTCATGAACTGTGCGTCTAGGATCGATGGTAACAGGAGACAGGGGACACGATGTTTACCCAGGTTCGGGCCCTCTTGATGGAGGTAAGACCCTACGTCCTGCTTGATTGATATTGATGATATGAGTATTACAAGAATTGATCTACCACGAGATCGTAGAGGCTAAAACCCTAGAAGCTAGCCTATGGTATGATTGTTGTATATATGATCTATCGACTAGCCTGGCCTCGATTTATATAATGCACTAGAGGCCTAGGATAACAAGAGTCCTAGCCAAATACGTCGGAGGGGAGGAGTCCTTGTCTTGATCACCAAGTCTTGTGGAATCTTCCATGTATGCGGCAGTTGTCCGAACTGGCCCATGAGTATACGGCCATGGGGGTCCTCGGCCCAATCTAACAGATCGAGAGACGACGTGGTGAGTACCCCCTAGTCCAGGACACCGTCACGGTCTTTGGAATAAAAGCGACCAGAGGATCAATAGTCAGTTATCAGGTGGTAACATGCTATTTCATTTGGTTTTAAGAACATGCCTCCTTGTTGGCGGCGACTGCCCAATCAACGGAAATTTCCGAACTCAAACGGAAACTAGAGCGGGCTGATGAGGATCTAGTCCTTGTTAACAAGCGGCTCGACCAGGCGCAAGGTATGAGATACTCTTATGTTATGCATGTTTATGTCCGTATTCTATGGGATTTCCAGAGCTGCAATGTGTGCGTTTTTGCAGATGGTGCTACCATGGTTGAAACCCTCAGGGGTGAGCTTACCCAAGCCAAGGAGCAGGCTAGGGTAAGCAAGGCGGCCGCTGATAAAGTGGCTGCAGATTTAACGGCCGAACAGGCCACTAGGCGCCAGTTTGAGGAACGGGTGACCGAGGTGGAGCAGAGCCTCAAGGACACCACCCGCAAGTGCGAGTCCTTAGAAGAGGAAAATAAGGCGAAGGGGACTAAACTCTCCAAGGCCCTAGAAGATGCCAAGGAGGCGCAGTCTGAATCCCGCGCGGTGCGCGAGGTAATCCATCAAGCCAGACAGATAGTGGCTGGTAAACCTTTTCCTTTACAGGCTAAATTTGGGGATCCGGGGTATGCCTTGCTTAATTGACTATGGAGTTCTCCAGACGCATATGCGGATCTGCCGAAGAGTGCTGCGGACGCCGCCCAATTCTTCCGGGCCCAAGAGGGGTACGCAACGGAGAAACTTTCCTGGTCACAGTTTGCAGGGCAGGAGCGTCCTGCACTGCTAAATGACTAGATGGCGCAGTGGGCGGAGCTGCATAAGATGTCCAACGCGGCCATGAAGGACGACATAGTTCGGTTGTGGCCGATCGAGGCCATTCTGGACAGCTACTTCGGCCTTGTGTGGCGTCTCGTCGATGCGCTACCCCGAATTGACTCCGTTAAGAGGTGGTCCTGCATAGAAGGGGCCTTCGCCCATGTTAAGATGCACTGGGTGAAAATGAAGGCCGAAAAGGTGGCAGTTGAGGGTCCACCTGAAAGCAAAGGGCCATCGCACACCAGAGCGCTATTTTGAGGACGTGCTAAAAGGTGTGATACGTCCATTTTGCATCATGCTCTTATATCGATATTTATTACATTATGGGCTATTATTACACATTATGTCACAATACTTATGCCTATTCTCTCTTATTTTACAAGGTTTACATGAAGAGGGAGAATGCCGACAGCTGGGATTCTGGGCTGGAAAAGGAGCAAATATTAGAGGCCTATTCCGCACAACTCCAAAAATCCTGAAACTTCACGGAAGTTATTTCCAGAATATATAAAAATATTGGGCGAAAGAAGTTCCAGAGGGGGGCCACACCCTGGCCACGAGGGTGGGGGCGCGCCCCCTGCCTCGTGGGCTCCCTGGTGGCCCTCCGATGCCCATCTTCTGCTATATGAGGTATTTCGTCCGAGAAAAAATAATAAGCAAGCTTTGGGGAAGAAACTCCGCCGCCACGAGGTAGAACCTTGGTGGAACCAATCTAGGGCTCCGGCAGAGCTGTTCTATCGGGGAAACTTCCCTCCGGGAGGGGGAAATCATCACCATCGTCATCACCAATGATCCTCTCATCGGGAGGGGGTCAATATCCATCAACATTTTCACCAGCACCATCTCATCTCAAACCCTAGTTCATCTCTTGTATCCAATCTTTGTATCCAAACCTTAGATTGGTACCTGTGGGTTGCTAGTAGTGTTGATTACTCCTTGTAGTTGATGCTAGTCGGTTTACTTGGTGGAAGATCATATGTTCAGATCCATTATGCATATTAATACCCCTCTGATTTTGAACATGAATATGCTTTGTGAGTAGTTACGTTTGTTCCTGAGGACATGGGAGAAGTCTTGCTATAAGTAGTCATGTGAATTTGGTATTCGTTCGATATTTTGATGAGGTGTATGTTGTCATCCCTCTAGTGGTGTCATGTGAACGTCGACTACATGACACTTCACCATTGTTTGGGCCTAGAGGGAGGCATTGGGAAGTAATAAGTGGATGATGGGTTGCTAGAGTGACAGAAGCTTAAACCCTAGTTTATGCGTTGCTTCGTAAGGGGCTGATTTGGATCCATATGTTTCATGCTATGGTTAGGTTTACCTTAATACTTCTGTTGTAGTTGCGGATGCTTGCAATGGGGGTTAATCATAAGTGGGATGCTTGTCCAAGTAAGGACAGTACCCAAGCACCGGTCCACCCACATGTGAAATTATCAGACTACCGAATGCGAATCATATGCACGTGATGAAAACTAGCTTGACGATAATTCCCATGTGTCCTCGGGGGTGCTTTTCTTCATACAAGAGTTTGTCCAAGCTTGTCCTTTGCTACAAAAAGGATTGGGACACCTTGCTGCACCTTATTTACTTTTATTACTTGCTTCTCCTTACAAATTACCTTATCACAAAAACTATCTGTTACCGATAATTTCAATGCTTGCAGAGAATACCTTACTGAAAACTGCTTATCATTTCCTTCTGCTCCTCGTTGGGTTCGACACTCTTACTTATTGAAAAGCTGCGATAGATCCCCTACACTTGTGGGTCATCAAGACTCTTTTCTGGCGCCGTTGCCGTGGAGTGAAGCGCCTTTGGTAGGTGGAATTTGGTAAGGAAATTTTTATATAATGTGCTGAAATTTACTATCACTTGTTACTATGGAACATAATCCTTTGAGGGGCTTGTTTGGGGTATCTTCACCCCGACCAGTAGAGCAAAGAGTTGCTCCTCATCCTACTGAACCTACTGAAAATGTTTACTTTGAAATTCCTTCAGGTATGATAGAGAAACTGCTAGCTAATCCTTTTGCAGGAGATCGAACATTGCATCCCGATTTGCACTTAATCTATGTGGATGAAGTTTGTGGATTATTTAAGCTTGCAGGTATGCCCGGGGATGTTATCAAGAAGAAGGTCTTCCCTTTATCTTTGAAGGGAGAAGCATTGACATGGTATAGGCTATGTGATGATATGGGATCATGGGACTACAAGCGAGTGAAATTGGAATTTCATCAGAAGTTTTATCCTATGCACCTTGTTCATCATGATCGTAATTATATTTAATTTTTGGCCTCACGAAGGAGAAAGCATCGCTCAAGCTTGGGGGAGGCTTAAGTCAATGTTATATTCATGCCCCAATCATGAGCTCTCAAGAGAAATGATTATTCAAAATTTTTATGCTCGACTTTCTCTCAGTAATCGCTCCATGCTCGATACTTCTTGTACTGGATCTTTTATGATGAAGACTATTGAATTCAAATGGGATTTATTGGAAAGAATTAAATGCAACTCTGAAGATTGGGACCTCGACGAAGGTAAGGAGTCAGGTATAACACCTAAGTTTGATTGTGTTAAATCTTCTATGGATACCGATGCTTTTCGTGAATTTAGCACTAAATATGGACTTGACTCTGAGATAGTAGCTTCTTTTTGTGAATCCTTTGCTACTCATGTTGATATCCCTAAGGAGAAGTGGTTTAAATATAATCCTCCCATTGAAGTAAAAGCAGCTGCACCTATTAAAGTTGAAGAAAAGACTACCACTTATGATAATCCTGTTGTTCCTGCTGCTTATATTGAGAAACCACCATTCCCTGTTAGAATAAAGAATCATGCTAAAGGTTCAACTGTGGTTAACAAAAGTAATATTAAGACACCTAAACCCCCTAAGAAAATTAAAGTTGAACCTAGTATTGCTATGGTTAAAGATCTCTTGGCTGATAATATTGATGGGCATGTTATTTAGTTTTGCAATGAAGCTGCTAGAATTGCTAGACCTGATGCTAAAAATAAACATAGACCTGTTGTAGGCATGCCTGCTATTTCTTTTAAAATAGGAGATCATTGTTATCATGGCTTATGTGATATGGGTGCTAGTGCAAGTGCAATACCCCATTCCTTATACCAAGAAATTATGCATGATATTGCACCTGCTGAGATAGAAGATATCAATGTTACCATTAAACTTTCCAATAGAGATACTATTTCACTGATTGGGATTGTTAGAGATGTTGAAGTCTTGTGTGGGAAAGTTAAATATCCTGCTGATTTTCTTGTTCTCGGTTCCCCACAAGATGACTTTTGTCCCATTATATTTGGTAGACCCTTCTTGAATACTGTTAATGCTAAGATAGACTGCAGTAAGGATATTGTTTCTGTTGGTTTAGGGGATATGTCTCATGATTTTAATTTTGCTAAATTTCGTAGACAACCCCATGATAAAGAATTGCCTAGTAAAGATGAAATTATTGGTCTTGCTTCTATTGCTGTGCCTCCTACTAACCCTTTAGAACAATATTTGCTAGACCACGAAAATGATATGTTCATGAATGAAAGAAGGGAAATAGATGAAGTATTCTTTAAATAGGGACCTATTCTGAAACACAACTTTCCAGTTGAAATCCTAGGGGATCCTCCTCCACCCAAGGGTGATCCCGTGTTTGAGCTTAAACCATTGCCTGATACTCTTAAATATGCTTATCTTGATGAAAAGAAGATATATCCTGTTATTATTAGTGCTAACCTTTCAGAGCATGAAGAAGAGAGATTATTGAAAACTCTGAAGAAGCACCATGCTGCTATTGGATATACTCTTGATGATCTTAAGGGCATTAGTCCCACTCTATGTCAACACAAAATAAATTTGGAGAAAGATGCCAAAACAGTTATTGATCACCAACGACGCTAAATCCTAAGATGAAAGAAGTGGTAAGAAAGGAAATATTAAAGCTCCTCGAGGCAGGTATAATTTATCCCATTGCTGATAGTCAGTGGGTAAGCCTTGTCCATTGTGTCCCTAAGAAAGGAGGTATTACTGTTGTTCCTAATGATAAAGATGAATTGATTCCGCAAAGAATTATTATAGGTTATAGGATGGTAATTGATTTCCAGAAATTAAATAAAGCTACTAAAAAGGATCATTACCCTTTGCCTTTCATTGATCAAATGCTAGAAATATTATCTAAACACACACACTTTTGCTTTCTAGATGGTTATTTTGGTTTCTCTCAGATACCTATATCAGCCGATGATCATGAAAAGACTACTTTTACTTACCCTTTCGGTACCTTTGCTTATAGACGTATGCCTTTTGGTTTATGTAATGCACCTGCTACCTTTCAAAGATGCATGATGGCTATATTCTCTGACTTTTGTGAAAAGATCTGTGAAGTTTTCATGGATGATTTCTCTATTTATGGATCCTCTTTTGATGATTGCTTGAGCAACCTTGATCGAGTTTTGCAGAGATGTGAAGAAACTAACCTTGTCTTGAATTGGGAGAAGTGCCACTTTATGGTTAAGGAAGGTATTGTATTGGGGCATAAAATTTCTGAAAGAGGTGTTGAAGTTGATAAAGCTAAAGTTGATGCTATTGAAAAGATGCCATGTCCCAAGGACATCAAAGGTCATGCCGGTTTTTATAGGAGGTTCATTAAGGACTTCTAAAAAATTTCTTGGCCTCTGACTAATCTATTACAAAAATATATCCCTTTTGTCTTTGATGATGATTGTGTAGAAGCATTTGAAATACTTAAGAAAGCCTTGATTTCTGCACCTATTGTTCAGCCACCTGATTGGAATTTACCCTTTGAAATTTTGTGCGATGCTAGTGATTATGCTGTAGGTGCTGTTCTAGGACAAAGAGTTGATAAGAAATTAAATGTTATCCAATATGCTAGTAAAACTCTAGACAGCCCCCAAAGAAATTATGCTACTACTGAAAAAGAATTCTTAGCAGTTGTATTTGCTTGTGATAAGTTTAGACCTTATATTGTTGATTCTAAAGTAACTATTCACACTGATCATGCTGCTATTAAATATCTTATGGAAAAGAAAGATGCTAAATCTAGGCTTATTAGATGGGTTCTCCTGCTACAAGAATTTGGTCTGCATATTATTGATAGAAAGGGAGCCGAGAACCCCGTTGCAGATAACTTGTCTAGGTTAGAGAATATTCTTGATGACCCACTACCTATTGATGATAGCTTTTATGATGAACAATTAGCTGTCATAAATGTTTCTCATACTGCTCTATGGTATGATGATTATGCTAATTATATTGTTGCTAAGTTTATACCACCTAGTTTCACATACCAGCAAAAGAAAAAGTTCTTCTGTGACTTAAGACATTACTTCTGGGATGACCCACATCTTTATAAAGGAGTAGATGGTGTTATTAGACGTTGTGTACCTGAGCATGAACAGGAATAGATCTTACGCAAATGTCACTCCAAGGCTTCTGGAGGACACCATGCTGGAGATAGAACTACACACAAGGTATTGCAATCCAGTTTTTATTGGCCTACTCTCTGCAAGGATGCCCGTAAGTTTGGTTTTCTTGCGATGAATGTCAAAGAATTGGTAATATTAGTAGACGTCAAGAAATGCCTATGAATTATTCACTTGTTATTGAACCATTTGATGTTTGGGGCTTCGATTATATGGGACCGTTTCCTTCCTCTAATGGGTATACACATATTTTAGTTGCTATTGATTACGTTACTAAGTGGGTAGAAGCTATTCCAACTAGTAGTGCTGATCATAACACCTCTATTAAGATGCTTAAAGAAGTTATTTTTCCGAGGTTTGGAGTCCCTAGATATTTAATGACTGATGGTGGTTCACATTTTATTCATGGTGCCTTTCATAAAATGCTTTCTAAGTATGATGTTAATCATAGAATTGGATCTCCATATCATCCACAGTCTAGTGGTCAAGTAGAACTTAGCAATAGAGAGCTTAAATTAATTTTGCAAAAGACTGTTAATAGATCTAGAAAGAATTGGTCGAAGAAACTTGATGATGCATTATGGGCTTATAGAACTGCATACAAAAATCCTATGGGTATGTCTCCGTATAAAATGGTTTATGGTAAAGCATGTCACTTACCTCTTGAATTAGAACATAAGGCATATTGGGCTATTAAAGAGCTCAACTATGACTTCAAACTTGCCGGTGAGAAGAGGCTTTTTGACATTAGCTCACTTGATGAATGGAGAACCCAGGCTTATGAAAATGCCAAGCTGTTTAAAGAAAAGTTAAAAGATGGCATGATAAAAGGATACCAAAATGTGAGTTCAATGTAGGTGATTATGTATTGTTATACAACTCTCGTTTAAGATTTTTTGCAGGCAAACTTCTCTCTAAATGGGAAGGTCCTTACGTTATCGAGGAGGTCTATCGTTCTGGTGCCATAAAAATCAACAACTTCGAAGGCACAAATCCGAAGGTGGTGAGCAGTCAAAGAATCAAACATTATATCTCAGGTAATCCCATAATGTTGAAACTAATATTATTGAAACCGTAACCCCGGAGGAATACATAAGGGACACTTTCCAGAACATTTCAGACTCCGAAAAGGAATGGGTACGTGGTACGGTAAGTAAACCAAATCCAAAACAGTTCTAATGGAAATATTTCTCCGTTTTGGAATTTATAAAAAAATAGGAAAATAAGAAGCAGACCGGAAAGGACACAATGCTTCTACGTGGGTGGAGGGCGCGCCCCCTGCCTCGTGGGCACCCTGTGTGCTCTACGGACTCCGTTTTCTTGCGCGATACTTCTTTTGGTCAGTAAAAAATCATTATATAATCTCCCGAAGGTTTTGATCACTGTATCACGCAAATATCTCCTGTATTTGTTTCGAGCTGTCCTGCTGCAGATTTGAGCAACATGTCATCCCAGGATTCGGAAGGACAAAGCTATGTGGTTGATTACCTTGCAGATCCCAAGGTCTATGGGGATGTAGAGCATTGTGGTTGGACTACGGAAGAAGAAGAGGACTATGAACCTAAGGGAAAGGAGGAGACGAGCTCAGATGATGATGAAGTCCCATTACCTCAATCCGGGGACATGCATGTGTGATATGTCTCCAACGTATCTATATTTTTTGATTGTTCCATGCTATATTATATTCTGTTTTGGACATTATTGGGCTTTATTATACACTTTTATATTATTTTTGGGACTAACCTACTAACCGGAGGCCGAGCCCAGAATTGCTGTTTTTTTTTGCCTATTTTAGGGTTTCGCAGAAAAAAAATCAAACGGAGTCCAAACGGAATGAAACCTTTGGGAACGTGATTTTCGGAACGAACATGATCCAGAGGACTTAGACCCTACGTCAAGACATCAACCAAGAGGCCACGAGGTAGGGGGCGCGCCTACCCCCCTAGGCGCGCCCTCCACCCTCGTGGCCCCCCTGTTGCTCCACCGACGTACTCCTTCCTCCTATATATATCTACGTACCCCCAAACTACCAGATACGGAGCCAGAAACCCTAATTCCACCGCCATAACTTTCTGTATCCACGAGATCCCATCTTGGGGCCTATTCCGGAGCTTCACCGGAGGGGGCATCGATCATGGTGGGCTTCTACATCAACACTATAGCCCCTCCGATGAAGTGTGAGTAGTTTACCTCAGACCTACGGGTCCATAGTTATTAGCTAGATGGCTTCTTCTCTCTTTTTGGATCTCAATACAAAGTTCTCCCCTCTCTTGTGGAGATCTATTCGATGTAATCTTCTTTTGCGGTGTGTTTGTTGAGACCGATGAATTTGGGTTATGATCAAGTTTATCTATGAACAATATTTGAATCTTCTCTAAATTCTTTTATGTATGATTGGTTATCTTTGCAAGTCTCTTCGAATTATTAGTTTGGTTTGGCCTACTAGATTGATCTTTCTTGCAATGGGAGAAGTGCTTAGCTTTGGGTTCAATCTTGCAGTGTCCTTTCCCAGTGACAGTAGGGGCAGCAAGGCACATATTGTATTGTTGCCATCGAGGATAACAAGATGGGGTTTTCATAATATTGCATGAGTTTACCCCTCTACATCATGTCATCTTGCTTAAAGCGTTACTCTGTTCTCTTGAACTTAATACTCTAGATGCATGCTGGATAGCGATCGATGTGTGGAGTAATAGTAGTAGATGCAGGCAGGAGTCGGTCTACTTGTCTCGGACGTGATGCCTATATACATGATCATACCTAGATATTCTCATAACTATGCTCAATTCTGTCAATTGCTCAACAGTAATTTGTCTACCCATCGTGAATACTTATGCTCTCGAGAGAAGCCACTAGTGAAACCTATGCCCCCCGGGTCTATCTTCTATCATATTAATCTTCCAATACTTATTTATTTCCTTGCCTTTTATTTTACTTTGCATCTTTATCATAAAAATACCAAAAATATTATCTTATCATATCTATCAGATCTCACTCTCGTAAGTGACCGTGTAGGGATTGACAACCCCTTATTGCGTTGGTTGCGAGGATTTATTTGTTTGTGTAGGTGCGAGGGACTCGTGCGTGGCCTCCTACTGGATTGATACCTTGGTTCTCAAAAACCAAGGTAAATACTTACGCTACTTTGATGCATCACCCTTTCCTCTTCAAGGGAAAACCAACGCAAGTGCTCAAGAGGTAGCAAGAAGGATTTCTGGTGCCGTTGCCGGGGAGGTTTACGCAAAAGTCAACATACCAAGTACCCATCATAAAACCCTTATCTCCCGCATTACATTATTTGCCATTTGCCTCTCGTTTTCCTCTCCCCCACTTCACCCTTGTCGTTTTATTTGCCCTCTCTCTCTCTCTATTCTCCCTCTCTTTCTCTATTTGGCTCTTTTTTGACCCCTTACATTTTCTGCCGTTATGTTTGAAATTGGGGAAATTATTGTCGATATGGACAATAATAATATCATGAAAAATTCTGATGCTCCTGCTGAAGAACCCCCTATATTACATACAAAAAAAATTCCGTATTAGTAGTAGTAATATTATTGTAAAAGGAGTTATCCAAGATTTCTTTACTTGTGCCGGTGCTTTGCCTTCTATGGGCAGTTCTATCCTCCATAGAACTAGTAGTCTTGCGGACGCTATTGCCATGCTTGTAGTTGAACTTGAAAGGCAATTTATGCACATGCACCCTTGCATACAAAGGATTTTCCTAGAATTTTCTAATATTGAGCATTCTTCTGTTAAGCGTGCCGCTACTATCTTTTTGGCTCATGAGTTTAGATTCATAATAAAAGAGGCCAAAGAAATTTTTGCGTATTATAGGGTGGATGCTTGCGTTCCTCCCATAGAGGCTATCCTTTTTGACCAAGAAGAAATAATGCGTTTTCAATCTCTAGACTATGTTGCTTTCAATGAAAATCTTAGAAAAAGGGTTCCTACCAATGTTTTAGTTGATAGAATTTCTGAACTTAATGATAATTTGGCTATTCGAAATAATGAACTAGGATATTCTCTTGAATATAGGCTCACAAAGTTCTGTCAAAAGAATGCTTACAATGATGAATTGGTTGTGCAATACGGAGGGCCAAGAGAGGAACCTATACCTCCCAAAGTTGATCTTGGGGACTTTTGTCCCATTAAATTTAGCCCTTTTGATTACTTTTGCTTGCCTCAAATAAAACTTTCTGCCAAACATAGAGAATATGAAATGAGCTTTAATGATCTATCTTACTATTATGGCAATACCTAGATCTATCCTTGCTTTTATGCCTAGCTAGGGGCGTTAAATGATAGCGCTTGTTGGGAGGCAACCCAATTTTATTTTTATTCCTTGCTTTTTTTATCATGTTTAGTAATAAATAATTTATCTAGCCTCTGTTTTGTTTGTGTTTTTTTATGTTTAATTAGTGTTTGCGCCAAGTAGAACCGTTGGGAAGACTTGGGGAAAGTCTTTTTAATTTTGCTGTAAAAAACAGAAACTTTAGCGCTCACGAGAATTGCTGCCATTTTTATTTGGAAGGTGATATTTAGTAATTCTTTTTTAAGATAATTAGTAGATAAATTCCTTACGTCCATAATTTATTTTAGAATTTTTGGGGTTACAGATCTTGCGTTAGCTACAGATTACTACAGACTGTTCTGGTTTTGACAGATTCTGTTTTTCGTGTGTTGTTTTCTTATTTTGATGAATCTATGGCTAGTAAAATAGTTTATAAACCATAGATAAGTTGGAATATAGTAGGTTTAACACCAATATAAATAAATAATTAGTTCATTACAGTACCTTGAAGTGGTGTTTTGTTTTCTTTCGCTAATGGAGCTCACGAGATTTTCTACTTTAAGTTTTGTGTTGTGAAGTTTTCAAGTTTTTGGGTGAAAGATTTGATGGATTATGGAACAAGGAGTGGCAAGAGACTAAGTTTGGGGATGCCCATGGCACCCCAAGATAATCTAAGGACACCTAAAGGCCAAAGCTTGGGGATGCCCCAGAAGGCATCCCCTCTTTCGTCTACTTCCATCGGTAACTTTACTTGGAGCTATATTTTTATTCACCACATGATATGTGTTTTTCTTGGAGTGTCTTGTATGATTTGAGTCTTTGCTTTTTAGTTTACCACAATCACCCTTGCTGTACACACCTTTTGAGAGAAACACACATGATTCGGAAATTATTAGAATACTCTATGTGCTTCACTTATATCTTTTGAGTTATATAGTTTTGCTCTAGTACTTCACTTATATCTTTTAGAGCACAGTGGTGGTTTTGTTTTATAGAAACTATTATTCTCTCATGCTTCACTTAGATTATTTTGAGAGTCTTAAATAGCATGGTAATTTACTTAAATAATTCTAATATGCTAGGTATTCAAGATTAGTAAAAACTTTCTTATGAGTGTATTGAATACTAAGAGAAGTTTGATGCTTGATGATTGTTTTGAGACATGGAGGTAGTGATATCAAAGTTGTGCTAGTTGAGTAGTTGTGAATTTGAAAAATACTTGTGTTAAAGTTTGCAAGTCCCGTAGCATGCACGTATGGTAAACGTTGCGTAACAAATTTGAAACATGAGGTGTTCTTGGAGTGTCCTCCTTATGAGTGGCGGTCAGGGACGAGCGATGGTATTTTCCTACCAATCTATCCCTCTAGGAGCATGCGCGTAGTGCTTGGTTTTTGATGACTTGTAGATTTTTGAAATAAGTATGTGTGTTCTTTATGACTAATGTTGAGTCCATGTATTATACGCACTCTCACCCTTCCATCATTGCTAGCCTCTTCGGTACCGTGCATTGCCCTTTCTCACATTGAGAGTTGGTGCAAACTTTGCCGGTGCATCCAAACCCCGTGATATGATACACTCTTTCACACATAAACCTCCTTATATCTTCCTCAAAACAGCCACCATACCTACCTATTATGGCATTTCCATAGCCATTCCGAGATATATTGCCATGCAACTTTCCACCGTTCCGTTTATCATGACACGTTCATCATTGTCATATTGCTTTGCATGATCATGTAGTTGACATAGTATTTGTGGCAAAGACACCATTCATAATCCTTTCATACATGTCACTCTTGGTTCATTGCATATCCCGGTACACCGCCGGAGGCATTCATATAGAGTCATACTTTGTTCTAGTATCGAGTTGTAATCATTGAGCTGTAAATTAATAGAAGTGTGATGATCATCATTTTCTAGAACATTGTCCCAAGTGAGGAAAAAAAGAGAAAGGCCATAAAAAAAGAGAAGGCCCCAAAAAATGAGAGAAAAAGAGAGAAGGGACAATGTTACTATCCTTTTTACCACACTTGTGCTTCAAAGTAGCACCATGATCTTCATGATAGAGAGTCTTTTGTTTTGTCACTTTCATATACTAGTGGGAACTTTTCATTATAGAACTTGGCTTGTATATTCCAACAATGGGCTTCCTCAAATGCCCTAGGTCTTCGTGAGCAAGCAAGTTGGATGCACACCCACTTAGTTTATTTTGTTGAGCTTTCATATATTTATAGCTCTAGTGCATCCGTTGCATGGCAATCCCTACTCCTTGCATTAACATCAATTGATGGGCATCTCCATAGCTCATTGATTAGCCTCGTTGATGTGAGACTTTCTCCCTTTTTGTCTTCTCCACATAACCCCCATCATTATTCTATTCCACCCATAGTGCTATATCCATGGCTCACGCTCATATATTGCGCGAAGGTTGAAAACGTTTGAGATTACTAAAGTATGAAACAATTGCTTGGCTTGTCACCGGGGTTGTGCATGATGAGAGCATTCTTGTGTGACGGAAATGAAGCATGACTAAACTATATGATTTTGTAGGGATGAACTTTCTTTGGCCATGTTATTTTGAGAGGACATAATTGCTTAGTTAGTATGCTTGAAGTATCATTATTTTTATGTCAATATTGAACTTTTATCTTGAATCTTTTGGATCCGAATATTCACACCACAATTAAGAAGAATTACATTGAAAATATGCCAAGTAGCATTCCACATCAAAAATTCTGTTTTTATCATTTACCTACTCAAGGACAAGCAGGAATTAAGCTTGGGGATGCTTGATACGTCTCCAACGTATCTATAATTTTTGATTGTTCCATGCTATATTATATTCTGTTTTGGACATTATTGGGCTTTATTATACACTTTTATATTATTTTTGGGACTAACCTACTAACCGGAGGCCCAACCCAGAATTGCCGTTTTTTTGCCTATTTTAGGGTTTCACAGAAAAAGAATATCAAATGGAGTCCAAACGGATTGAAACCTTCAGGAACGTGATTTTCGGAACGAACATGATCCAGAGGACTTAGACCCTAGGTCAAGACATCAATCAGGAGGCCACGAGGTAGGGGGGCGCGTCTACCCCCCAGGCGCGCCCTCCACCCTCGTGGGCCCCCTGTTGCTCCACCGGCGTACTCCTTCCTCCTATATATATCTACGTACCCCCAAACTACCAGATACGGAGCCAAAAACCCTAATTCCACTGCTGTAACTTTCTGTATCCATGATATCCCATCTTGGGGCCTGTTTCGGAGCTCCGTCGGAGGGGGCATCGATCACGGAGGGCTTCTAAATCAACACTATAGCCCCTCTGATGAAGTGTGAGTAGTTTACCTCAGACCTACGGGTCCATAGTTATTAGCTAGATGGCTTCTTCTCTCTTTTTGGATCTCAATACAAAGTTCTACCCCTCTCTTGTGGAGATCTATTCAATGTAATCTTCTTTTGCGGTGTGTTTGTTGAGACCGATGAATTGTGGGTTTATGATCAAGTTTATCTATGAACAATATTTGAATCTTCTTTGAATTCTTTTATGTATGATTGGTTATCTTTGCAAGTCTCTTCGAATTATCAGTTTGGTTTGGCCTACTAGATCGATCTTTCTTGCAATGGGAGAAGTGCTTAGCTTTGGGTTCAATCTTGCGGTGTCCTTTCCCAATGACAGTAGGGGCAGCAAGGCACGTATTGTATTGTTGCCATCGAGGATAACAAGATGGGGTTTTCATAATATTGCATGAGTTTATCCCTCTACATCATGTCATCTTGCTTAAAGCGTTACTCTGTTCTCTTGAACTTAATACTCTAGATGCATGCTGGATAGCGGTCGATGTGTGGAGTAATAGTAGTAGATGCAGGCAGGAGTTGGTCTACTTGTCTCAGACATGATTCCTATATACATGATCATACCTAGATATTCTCATAAGTATACTCAATTCTGTCAATAGCTCAACAGTAGTTTGTCTACCCACCGTGAATACTTATGCTCTCGAGAGAAGCCACTAGTGAAACCTATGGCCCCCTGGTCTATCTTCTATCATATTAATCTTCCAATACTTATTTATTTCCTTGCTTTTATTTTACTTTGCATCTTTATCATAAAAATACCAAAAATATTATCTTATCATATCTATCAGATCTCACTCTCGTAAGTGACCGTGTAGGGATTGACAACCCCTTATCACGTTGGTTGCGGGGATTTATTTGTTTGTGTAGGTGCGAGGGACTCGTGCGTGGCCTCCTACTGGATTGATACCTTGGTTCTCAAAAACCGAGGGAAATACTTGCGCTACTTTGCCGCATCACCCTTTCCTCTTCAAGGGAAAACCAACGCAAGTGCTCAAGAGGTAGCAATGTGCAGTTCAAAAAGTCAAGCCTCCCGGATAGAGCAAAGAAACCTAAGATCGAGTTTATCCCTTTTTGCCTCTTGCAGGAAAACAAGCAGGAATTATGCAAAAGGATACTAAGCCTGGAGCAGGAAATCGATGACCTGAGGGATCAAAATTCTTTCCTCAAGCGCAAATTAAGGAAGAAGCCTACTCCATCAACAAAACCATCACCTTGTTCATCAACAAAGAAGAACTGAGCATCGGGTACGGGCACTCCCCTTGGCAACTGCCAAGCTTGGGGGATTGCCCTGGTATCGTATCGTATCACCATCACTTTTATCTTTACCATTTTTCTTAGTTCGATCCTTTTGATAATATCTTGATCTAGTAGAATAAAGTTTTAGTATGATCTAGTTGTGAGCTTTGCTTTATGATCTTCCTATGTAATCGACTCCGTGAGCTATATAATAAAGATTAGTGTTGAGTCAAGGGCTTGATTATTTTGCTATGATCTTGAGGGAATAAAATAAAAGAGAAGAAATAAAAAGAAATAAAGAGATCATATGGATCTTATGAAGAGTAATGAGCTCACATATAAAGAGTATGATGAATAAAAGTTGTTGAGAGTTGACAAACATAGTTTTGGTCATCGTTGCAATTAAGAGGAAGTAATAAAGAAAGAGAGGTTCACATATAAATATACTATCTTGGACATCTTTTATGATTGCGAGAACTCATTAAAATATGACATGCTAAAGAGTTGACGTTGGACAAGGAAGACAACATAATGGGTTATGTTTTCTTACATCTAAGATAAATTATATTGTCATGGATTATCCAACATGTTGAGCTTGCCTTTCCCTCTCATGGTAGCCAATTTCTTTGCACCAAGTAGAGATACTACTTGTGCTTCCAAATATCCCTAAACCCAGTTTTGCCATGAGAGTCCACCATATCTACCTATGGATTGAGTAAGATCCTTCAAGTAAGTTGTCATCGGTGCAAGCAATAAAAATAGCTCTCTAAATATGTATGACTTATTAGTGTGGAGAAAATAAGCTTTATATGATCTTGTGATATTGAATAAATAAAAGCGATGGACTGCATAATAAAGGTCCATATCACAAGTGGCAATATAAAGTGACATTCTTTTGCATTAAGACTTCGTGCATCCAACTATAAAAGCGCATGACAACCTCTGCTTCCCTCTACGAAGGGCCTATCTTTTATTCTTGTTTTATACTTCATGCAAAGAGTCATGGTGATATTCACCTTTCTCTTTTACATTTTATCCTTTGGCAAGCACAGTGTGTTGAAAAGATCCAGATATATATATAGCTAATTGGATGTGAGTTTTCATGAACTATTATTGTTGACATTACCCTTGAGGTAAAACGTTGGGAGGCAAAACTATAAGCCCCTATCTTTCTCTGTGTCTGATTGAAACTTCACAACCATAAACATCATGTGAGTGTTAGCAATTGTGAAATACTAAATGATAGTTGAGTATGTGGACTTGTTGGAAAGCTCTTATATTGACTCTTTCCTATGTTATGATAAACTGCAATTGCCTCAATGACTGAGATTAGAGTTTGTTGGTTCTCAATGAAGTTTATGATTCATACTTGAAATTGTGATTGAATTATTACTTTAGCATAAGAGATCATATGACAATATATATATATATATATATATATATATATATATATATATATATATATATATATATGTTGCTATTCTAAGAATGATCATGATGCCATCATGTCCGTATTTTATTTTTATCGACACCTCTATCTCCAAACATGTGGACATATTTTTCGATTTCAGCTTTCGCTTGAGGACAAGCGATGTCTAAGCTTGGGGGAGTTGATACGTCCATTTTGCATCATGCTCTTATATAGATATTTATTGCATTATGGGTTGTTATAACACATTATGTCACAATACTTATGCCTATTCTCTCTTATTTTACAAGGTTTACATGAAGAGGGAGAATGCCGACAACTGGGATTCTAGGCTGGAAAAGGAGCAAATATTAGAGACCTATTCTGCACAGCTCCAAAAGTCCTGAAACTTCACGGAAGTTATTTCTAGAATATATAAAAAAATTTGGGCGAAAGAAGTTCCAGAGGGGGGGCACACCCTGGCCACGAGGGTGGGGGGCGCGCCCTACCCCCTGGGCGCACCCCTACCTCATGGGCTCCCTAGTGGCCCTCCGATGCCCATCTTCTGCTATATGAGGTCTTTCGTCCGAGAAAAATAATAAGCAAGCTTTGGGGAAGAAACTCCGCGCCATGAGGAGGAACCTTGGAGGAACCAATCTAGGGCTTCGGCAGAGCTGTTCTGCCAGGGAAACTTCCCTCTGGGAGGGGGAAATCATCACCATCGTCATCACCAATGATCCTCTCATCGGGAGGGGGTCAATCTCCATCAACATCTTCACCAGCACCATCTCATCTTAAACCCTAGTTCATCTCTTGTATCCAATCTTTGTATCCAAACCTCAGATTGGTACCCGTGGGTTGCTAGTAGTGTTGATTACTCCTTGTAGTTGATGCTAGTAGATATATATACCATGCACTCCACACCCATAGTTCAGCTTAGCATCCGATCCTTCTTAGAACTTGCATCTTTGTTGTCCATGAAAATTCCTGTTGTAATACTTAAAAAATGCATCAACTGATCAGGTTGATAAATCATTGAATCAATTTGGAACATCATATATTAACTAGCCAAATTATACCATCAACAGGGGGGACACCATATGATCCAACTATAATAACAAAACTCGCAGTACATCAAGATCATGCTATATCAAGAACACGAGAGAGAGAGAGAGAGAGAGAGAGAGAGATCAAACACATAGCTACTGGTACATACCCTCAGCCCCGAGGGTGAACTACTCCCTCCTCATCATGGAGACCGCCGGGATGATGAAGATGGCCACCGGTGATGGTTTCCCCCCGGCAGGGTGCCGAAATGGGCTCCCGATTGGTTTTTCATGGCTATAGAGGCTTGCGGCGGCGAAACTCGTGATCTAGGTTTCTTTCTAGAAGTTTCTCTATTTATAAGAATTTTTGGCATCGATTTCACATCAGGGGGGTCCACGGGGAAGCGGCAAGGCAGGGGGCGCGCCCTAGGGGGGAGTGAGGGAGTCCTGGACTAAGGGGTCCTCAGGTGTCCGATCTATTGGATATGGGCCGGACTAATGGGTCGTAAGGATACAAAGACCGAAGACTCTACCCATGTCCGAATAGGACTCTCCTTGCCGTGGAAGGCAAGCTTGGCGACCAACTATGAAGATTCCTTTGTCTGTAACCGACCTTGTGTAACCCTAGATCCCTCCCTTGTCTATATAAACTGGAGGGCTTGGTCCGTAGATAGGCCGAATCCCGAATAATCATAGCCGGGTTAGACTCTAAGGTTTAGCCGTTACGATCTTGTGGTATATCAACTCTTGTAATACTCATATCCATCAAGATCAATCAAGCAAGACGTAGGGTATTACCTTCATAGAGAGGGACCGAACCTGGGTAAAACATTGTGTCCCCCTTCTCCTGTTACTATCAATCCTAGACGCGCAGTTCGGGACCCCCTACCCGAGATCCGCCGGTTTTGACACCGACATTGGTACTTTCATTGAGAGTTCCACCGTGCCATCCTCAAAAGGTTTGATGGCTCCTTCAATCATCCACAACGATTCTGTCGTAGGGGAAGTCTTCCTTCCCGGACAGATCTTCGTGTTCGGCAGCTTCGCACTGCGGGCCAACTCGCTTGGCCATCTGGAGTAGATCGAAAGCTACGCCTCTGGCCACCAGGTCAGATTTGGAAGCCTAAACTACGTCACGGATATCCATGGAGACTTGATCTTCAACGGATTCGGGACCACGGCAGCCGCTCGCAGCCACCACGATGAACATGACGTAGATCTGTCATCGGGCCATACCGAAATCGCACCTGAAACTGCTCGGGCCTTAGATCCAGAGCAGGTCGCGCCATCCGAGGACAGGAAGCTCAGCCCTGCCATGGAGGCCGCAGACTCCACAATGTTGGAGCCGCACACAGACTTAACTTCAAGTAACATCTGTATCTCCGGAGCTACGGACTCGTTTCCGATTATAAGTTCCAAACTATGCGCATCCGCGCATGTCGAGCATGATCGGTTATCGATCGCCGAATTTGGCGCCGCAGACATCTTCCGGCACTCACCCTTGGGCGATGTGCTGAATTCATTAAAAAATCTATCCTTAGTGGGGGATTCATAGCCGAATTATATCCGGTTCGAACTAGAAGCCGATGACAGGGAATTTCGCTCCCCACCCGCCACCCACTTTATAGCCACTGTCGAAGACTTAACTAACATGCTCGATTACGGCTCTAACGACATCGACGGTATGGACGACGATGCCGGAGAAGAAGAGGCCCAGGACCCGCCATTCATCATACGCTGGACGGCCACTTCCTCATATGATGTATACATGGTGGATGCACCAAAGGAGAACATCGGCGATGACAAAGAAGATCCAGTTGAGGATAAATCTCCTGAGATACAATCGAAACGCCAGCGTCAGGGACGCCGCTCTAAGTCACGCTGCAGTAAGAATAGCAACACCAGCACAGGAGAAGATAACACTCCGAAAGGTGCCGAAGACAACGAAGACCTCATTGACGCAGCTACCGAACAGGATGAACGAGAAGATGGGCAGGTTAGCCCTGGTAAACAGGCCACACACGAGGACTCGGAGGACAGTAATTATCTTCCGTTCTCCGAGGATGAGGCGAGCCTCGGCACCGAGGATTTCATCGTTCCCGAGGAACCTCTTGAGCAGGAGCGCTTCAAGCGCCAGCTAATAGCCACTGCAAGGATCCTGAAAAAGAAGCAGCAGCAGCTTCAAGCTGATCAAGATCTGCTCAATGATAAATGGACCGACGTCCTAGCAGCCGAAGAATACGGCCTCAAGCACCCGGCCAAAAGCTACCCGAAGCGCAAATTACTACCTCAGTTTGACGATGAGGCGCCGGAACACATACCACCATCGCGCAATGCGGCTGACCGACCACCATGTGGTCGGGACAAAGCGGCAACTCAAGCTGAACACTAGCCCGCCCCGCCTCATCGCAAAGGCAGAGGTAAATCAGCTCATGGTCATACATATGACCTTCGACATGACCTGAACAATAAAGCAGGATATACCAGATCAATCTACGGATCGCGAGGACGTGCCCCGACACGCGACGACAGGCATCTATTCAGACATGACAAACATAGTCATGCGCGGGCCGAAAGCCGCAGACGGACTCCATCAGAGCTATGTCGTGATACGACCTGATATAGAGGCGCCGCACACCCTCATTGCTTCACCGACGAAGTCATGGAACATGAATTCCCAGAAGGGTTCAAACCCGTGAATATAGAATCATATGATGGCACCACAGACCCCGCGGTATGGATCGAAGACTTCATTCTCCACATTCATATGGCTCGCGGTGATGACCTTCATGCCATTAAATACCTCCCTCCTAAAACTCAAAGGACCAGCACGACACTAGTTGAACAGCCTGCCCGAAAACTCCATCGGCAGTTGGGAGGACTTGGAAGAAGCATTCCTTGATAACTCCCAAGGTACATACGTTCGACCTCCAGATGCTGATGACTTAAGTCATATAGTTCAATAGCCCGGAGAGTCCACCAGGAAATTATGGACCAGGTTCCTAACTAAAAAGAACCAGATAGTCGACTGTCCGGATGTCGAAGCCCTAGCGGCCTTTAAACATAGCATCCGCGACGAATGGCTCACCCCCCACCTCGGCCAAGAGAAGCCAAATTCCATGGAGGCCCTCACGGCACTCATGACCCACCTTTGCGCGGGCGAGGATAGTTGGCTGGCCCATAGCAAAAACAATGCAAGCGACGCCGGCACCCCTGAAGCTAAAAATAGCAATGACAAGTCTCGACGCAACAGGTACAAGCGTCGAAATAACAATGACAACACAGAGGATACAACGGTCAATGCCGGATTCAGTGGCTCTAAGCCTGGTCAGCGGAAGATGCCGTTCAAAAAGAACAATTCAGGCCCATCTAGCCTAGATCTGCCAGATTCATGGCACCCCAGACAAACCACCCAATCATACCAACAGAGATTGTTGGGTTTTAAACAAGCCGGCAAGTTAAATGCCGAAAACAAGGATAAGGGATCGCAAAGCAAAGACGACGAGGAGGAGCCTCGGCCGCTGAACACAGGGGGACAGAAGAAGTTCCCTCCTCAGGTCAAAACGGTGAACATGGTATACGCTACCCACATCCCCAAGAGGGAGCGCAAGCGCGAGCTCAGGGACGTCTACGCGATAGAGCCAGTCGCCCCAAAATTTAATCCGTGGTCGTCATGCCCGATCACTTTTGATCACCGGGATCATCCGACCAGTATCCATCATGGCGGTTCAGTCGCACTGGTCCTGGACCCAATAATTGACGGGTTCCACCTGATGCGAGTCCTGATGGACGGTGGCAGTAGCCTCAACTTGCTCTATCAGGATACAATGCGCAAAATGGGCATTAACCCATCGCGAATCAAGCCCACAAAGACTACCTTTAAAGGAGTCATACCGGGCGTAGAGGCCCGCTGCACAGGCTCAATCACTCTAGAGGTTGTCTTCGGGTCTCTGGACAACTTCCCAAGTGAAGATTTAATCTTTGATGTCGTCCCCTTTTGCAGCGGCTACCACACACTGCTCGGACGAACCACATTTGCTCGATTCAATGCGGTGCCACACTACGCTTATCTCAAGCTCAAGATGCCCGGACCACGCGGTGTCATAACAGTCAATGGAAACACGGAACACACCCTCCACACCGAGGAGCACACCGCTGCCTTAGCGACAGAGGTACAGGGTGGCCTTGTCAAGCAGAACCTCAATTCAGCGGCCGATCCCTCGGACACTGTCAAGAGAGTCCGAACCATCCCACAGAAGGACAACTCGGCTCGTCAGGAGCTCGACTAGCAATTTGGCCCCCGTCCCCATCCTGACCAAGTGGCGGCCATCGTACCGCACGTACATAATTATGCACTAAAAATACCATGGACCCGGATGGAGGCATAATCAGTTTTTGATCCGCAATATGGCTCGACCACCCCGGACACTCATACTTTTACTATTCCCTTTTTTCTTTTCTTTTTCCTTTTTTACAGGCCTTTCCTGGCGGCTTGACCATCGATTCTTTTCGAAGGATAAAAACACCAAGACAACAAGAAGCATGGACATACTGGAAAACTCTTAGGTGGTCTCTTCAACGATCCCTTTACCTATCTTCAGGACCCATACACAACTCTCTCTTGGTGAAGGCATAGTAAATAGCCTTTCTGCTTATTGTATTACTTGTATAAATGCGCTTTAATGCACCAATGAAATTATAACATAAACAGTTTGCGGCCCAAATTTTCACGGCTCTAGCTTACCACTGGTTCTTCCTTTTCTTTCTTTTTGCCTTTTCCTTTCTGGTAATTCTATCAGATAACACCTGTACACTCCGGTGTGTTTCAATTTGCCAGGGGCTTCATAGCGCCCCACAACATGGCAACAAAAGTCCGAAGACTTTTACAGTATAGTTCGGCACCCCAAATTTAGCACTATATGCATTGGCTCCGAATCATGTCTTTGGTCAATAGTTGGGTTGCCCGGCTCCTGTGCTTGCTACCTTACGTTCCCCTATATCGGCTAGGGTTGTAAAGGGAGAACTACTGCGATTGTGCCTTGGTTTACCCAAGTGAGCACCTCAGTAGAGAAACCCGAAAACTGACTGTCATGATGCGGCGAGAGCCGGTCAGCTCTTCGGAGGTCTCAAATCCTTAGAGATTTTTTTGCATTACATGAGGGATTGGTACTTACCCGATGAAGTGTTTACAGCATCCTAGTATGGACACTAGGGGCTGCACATATATTTCTATTGTCGAACTCCTATGGCTAAGTGAGAGTGCTAAAGCCTCATAGTCCGATTGCTTGGTTCGTCGAGCTAAACACCTCCTTCAAGGACCAAACAATTGGATCAAGAGTGTTTAGATTACATCCCGAACACCCCCTTATTTCCTACGTGGGGGCAGAAGCCAACGACTAGCCAACTCTCAGATTTCACATAAAACTGCCGCACAGGAGGAGAAATTTTTTAAAGCATTATATTACATAAATACTTTGTTTCATCATACATGGCAAAGACAACATGATTGTATTCATTCAAAAATAATGTCTTGCGCACATTGCGTTGCTACAATGCGCTACCCCTCTAGGACATCTGCAAAATAGCGCTCGGGTGTGCGGTGCTCCTTGCCCTGTGGCGGCCCCTTGGTCAGCTCGACGGCGTCCATCTTTGCCCACCACATCTTACAGGGAGCGAAGGCCATGCGCGCACCTTCAATACAGGCTGATTGCTTGACAGCGTCCAACCAAGGACAGGCGTTCACCAGCCGCTTCACAAGCCTGAAGTAGCTGCCGGGCATAGCTTCGGCTGGCCACAACCAGATTATCAAATCCTTCATGGCTAGTTCGGCCACCCTATGCAGCTCCACCAGCTGTTTCAACTGATCGGTGAAGGGCACGGGATGCTCTGGCGCAAGACACTGCGGCCAGAATAATTTCTCCATGGAGCTCCCTTCTTCAGCTCGGAAGAACTCCACGGCGTCGGACACACTGCATGGCAGATCTGCGAAGGCTCCTGGAGAACTCCGAATCCGGGTTAGTAAGAAATACTTCTTCTTCATATACTTGCTTTGCATACTAAACACCTTACCCGCCGCGATCTTCCTAGCCTCTTGGATCTCCTAGAGGGCACCCTAGGCTTCAACCCGGGCCACTTCCGCGCTTTGACGAGCCTCGGAGAGTTCGGTCTCTCAAGCCGAAACATCACCCTCCAGGGTCTCGTACTTCTTCACCGCATCCTAGAGCTCTTGCTGAACCTCGTTCAGCCTGGCCTTCAGCTTCTTGCGAGTGGCTTGCTCCTTGATAGCTTTCCCCTCGACTTCGGCCAGGGCCTTTTTCAAGGCCTCGACCTCGGTCGTCGCCCCTACACATATAATGACACTACGGTCAGTATACATCATTTACTCTTTCCGAATATATAGCGAGCCATTGCATACCTTGCTGGTCTTTCAGCTGCTTCCTCGCTTGGCCGAATTCGTCCTCGGCCCGCTCCAGTCTCTGCTTTAGTCCAGAGACTTCGGCAGTGTGAGAGGTCGCGGCCAGCAGTGAAGCCTGCTTATTCACATCAGACACATTTTAGTTAGTTCCCTACAAAATTTCATTGATCCTCTGTCCAGCTTCTCTTTCCGAACACCAGACAGTGTCTTAGGGGCTACTGTCTATATTGGGATTTTCTCGCTTAAACGCTACTTACCACAAAACCTGTCAGCAGGCCGCTGTAGGCTTCGACCAGTCCGCTCTTAACGGACTGAACCTTCTCAATCACCGTACCCATAAGGATACGTTGGTCTTCCACAATCGAAGCGCCTCGTAGCGCTTCCAATAGATTATCCGGCGCCTCTGGTTGGACAGAGGTCGCCGGTGGGATGGGCGCACCTCCTTCTCTTGATGGAGGCTGCTTGTCGGACTCTAGGGCCGTATGGGTCTTCGGATCCGTGCTCAGAGAGGGCCCGAATTGAGCACATCCCCCATCGTCAGTCTCCATGGGGAACTATTCCCCCATGTGTCCAGCGGCCGAGGTATCACCCTCCGGCTTTGGCACAGGAGAATCCGGCGGCCTCCCGAACCTCTCCCTGGCCTAGGAAGGTCCTTTGGGACAGCCCCTCGTCATCTCCCTTGGCCTTGGGAGAGTAAGCGGCCCGCGGTGTCTCGCTGGCCATCTCGTTTGAGTCCAATGAGCCCCTTGATGAGGATCGCTGGAAGCTGTCGTGGGCTGGACTGCAATAACATGATTAAATCATATAAAATACCATAAGGCGGAAAAGCCAGATAAATGGACGCGTACAGGTTCTTAGCACTCACGATGCGACTAGGGGCTTGTTCCGGGGGCGCCGCTCCGGACTGCTGTCGACGTCCCATGCGAAGCTGCCCTCGAGAGTGTCTTTCCCCTTCTTGGGCGCCTCCGCCTCCAGAGTTGTAGAGGCCACCCTCTTCTTCCTCCCCCCATCAGGGGGAGAATCGCATTCCTCCTCCTCATCATCGTCGTCTTTGGTGGCGGAGGAGCGGGTCTTGTCTTCGGACGTCGCGTCCGAAGCGCCCTTGCAGCGGGTGCCACTCCCGACCCCCTTGGCCTTCTTCGCCGGCGCCGTATAGGGCGTCGGCACCAGCATCTTTGCTAAACGCGGGATGACTGGTTCTTCCGGCAGCGGAGCCAGACATTGAATCCGCTTCGCCCTCTCCATCCAGTCCTGAAGAAGCAACGATAATAAAAGCTTAGATATCATCCTTGAAACAAGCAAGTAGGGGATGCGTTAAAAATAACATTCCTCGTTGGCGAGGTGGTTAATGTCATGCCCGCGGTCCGAATCTGTGGCCGGTGGTGTCTCATTGGCCTTGAAGAGCAACTTCCAGGTGTCTTCGTGAGTGGTTTCAAAGAGCCTCTTCAGGGTACGGTACTTCTTCGGATTGAACTCCCATAGAGGGAGGCTTCGGCTTTGGCACAGGAGAATCCGGCGAACTAGCATCAACTGGATTATATCGACAAGTTTGACATCTTTGTCCACCATGCTTTGAACACGTGTCTGCAGCGCTATCATCTCATTTGGCGAACACCAGTTCAGGCTCTTCTCGACCCACGAGGTGATTTGCATGGGAGCGCCGGAGTTGAATTTGGCAGCTGCGGCCCAGGTGGCGCCGCAGGGTTCTGTGATGTAGAACCACTGTTTCTGCCATTCCTTTACAGTCTCCACGAAAGTGCCTTTTGTCCAGGAGACATTGGTCAGCTTGCTCACCATGGCACCTCCGCACTCTGCGTGCTGGCCATCCACCACTTTTGGCTTCATGTTGAAGACCTTGAGCCACAGCCCGAAGTGGGGATGAATGCGGAGGAAGGCCTCACACACGACGATGAACGCCAAGATGTTGAGGAAAGAGTTCGGGGATAGATCATGGAAGTCTATCCCGTAATAGTACATTAGCCCGCGGACAAAATGGTGGAGTGGAAACCCTAGCCCACGGAAGAAATGGGTGATGAATACCACCCTCTCATTGGGCTTCGGTGTGGGGACGACTTGCCCCTGGGCTGGAAGACCGTGGGCGATTTCCTTCGCCAGGTTCCCGGCCGCCCGAAGCTCAGTAATGTCCTTCTCCTTGACGGAGGAGACCATCCACTTGCCTGGACCTCCGGATCCGGACATGGTTGAGTGCTTGCCCGAGTGGGAAGAAGATGAGAACTTGGGCTTTGGAGCTCGAGAGTTGAAGGGCAGAGGAAGAGAGAAGGCGTGGGAGAAGAAGGGGAGTCCTTATCCCCATATAGAGGTAGTGAATATCGAACGCCTCCCACTCGCCCTAAAACTCGCCTATTCCCAAGGGCTGTGTAAATGGCACGGTTGGGTTACCCACGCCCGCATTGATGAAAATCCCGCAATAAGGGGACACGATCTCTGCTTTGACAAGATGTGCCAACGGAAACCACATCTCAAAGCGCGGAACGACAGACAAAAATGGTTCGATATAGTGACTGAACAGACGTGATGTCATCTTGCAAAAAGTTGTCAGCAGATGGGACTTGTGAAATACTATATTCCTTGCGGTTGTGTGTGGTACTTGTGTTGCAGATCTGGACACCTTCGTTTCATCCGAAGACTATCCTGGAGTATTCGGAAAGTAGAACCCGCCTTGCAATGCCGAAGACAATCTGCGCACCGGACACATCGTCATTGAAGCCTGGTTCAGGGGCTACTGAGGGAGTCCTGGACTAAGGGGTCCTAGGGTATCCGATCTATTCACTATAAGAAATATGTCAACTTGTGACCACCACTATTGGTCACTGAAAGGTCATGGTTTTTCATTTGCGACCTTTTTGTGACCAAAAACAGAAGGTCAAAAGCTGGCGGTCATAAACTGACTATAGCAACCTTTCTTCTGGAATGGTCGAAGATGTTTATGACCAAAATACGTCTACTGTGGTGTTTTGGTCACTAGCAACCTCCCCAGGCCACGTAGGCATCCAGCGTGGCAATCTGACGTGGCACAAGATTCAGCCCGGTCCAATTCGATTTTCTACATGGGCCTAGCCCAACAATTCGGCCTATTTGTGTTTTTTTCTCATATTAATTTTGGCTAGGTAGATGGGCCAAGCCCAACAATTAAGCCTTCTCATTTTTGGGCCGTGGCCCTTTCCGCTAGAAAGTTTTAGTTTTTTTGTAATATAAAAAAGGTCCACTAGTCAAATGGGTCCCAGATGTCAGGTTCAGGTACGTGGGTCCCAGCTAGCAAGTTCATATTCTTCATATTTCAATTTAACAGTAAATAAATAACCAGTATTTAAATTGGCACAAACAGAACACACACATAATACTCCAAATATTATCAGCCAGATTCAGTACAGAGCTCCTATTGTACAAATAACATATACTTTACAAGCTCTACACATAATAAGCTCTAACATATACAAGCTCTACAAGCTCTACACGTGATACAGTTCCCTGGTGTTAACCCTGTAGCTCTACAAGTGTCTTCAATCTTCTTCAACATGGAGCTCCTTCGGTAGCAAGCACAAACTGGGCACCTGCATCATCACAGGAAGGCAATTTTAGATCATAAAAACGAATGTTCCAAGCACAGTTTAGAGAAAAGAACCAAGTAAATTTGCCCTCAATCATACAAACAAAGTTTAGAGAAAACCAAACATGAACAAGCACTTATTCTGCAGGACACATACGTACACATATCAGGAAAAGCTCGGAAAGAGCAAGGTGTCAGAGCATGATGTTATCGAAAGCATGATTTACAAGGTTGTCTCTGAGACATACGACATGTGCTTTTCATAGAAGACAGAATAAGTAAAACTATTCATGTTTGCCAACCCAGACTCTAAACAAGACTCTAACCAAGACCATCCAGAAGTGACCCGAAGAGCGACCCAATATAGTGACTGCTACAGTTCATATTTTGATAGTAAAACTGATGTGTAATCATATAGATAATAAAATACATGGCACAATATCAGTACATCTCCAAATAGCCAATAAATCTCATAGTACCACAAGGACATGCACCTGCAGTACATCCTGCATTGCAGGTTCACATTAACAGCTCATAGCAAGGCTATCAGTTCAACAACAGTAATACCACCTCAAGCATCAGCAGTTTAAGAAGAATGAGCACCAAAACAAAAGGGCAGTAGATACCTCTTCAAACTTTTTTTCAAAAATCAGCTCATCCTCTTGACCGCTCCAGATATCGTCCATGTGCATTGCTCAGGAAATTATAAATTTTGGTATGGCACACAAGAAAATATCAGAGTAGAAAAGTGGCATAGAAACTACCAAACAATTCTCATGCTTATTGTTATTGCAAGAAGGCATCGATCAAATTTTGAAGCTAATAATAATTAACATGTACTTATCACTTGTTGGAGTTGGTTCTGTTCAATTAATCAATAGCAGCGTGAGCATAAGCATTAAATCAGCAGCACAAGTGCACACTTATTCAAGCTAGTAGCAGCCCAACAGGCTAGCAGCAAAAGCATTCAAACAACTAGAGAAGCACAGTACATCAGGACAAGCATTCAAAGAGCACCAAGCCAGCAAGCACCATCCATCGGACCGGTAGCTTAATGGAAGAAAAATCTGAAGAATAAAAGATGTATAGGTTGAGGAAAGATGAGAGGATGCTGGGTTGCTTGTGAAGCTACGACTGCGAGGCTAGCAGGCTAGGGCTGTCACATGTCATATCTTATAAACTTAGGCAAGTGTTCTCTGATTATCCTTAACATCATGCACTAACTTGGGTAATTAGCATCAAACAATACATATCAGTACAAGGCTAGGCAAGATAATAAAGACTTGGGAAAAGATAGCAGAGTTAAAAAAATGATATGTGCCCTTAAAGATAGCGCAGTGTCAAGTGCGGCCACATACATAGGCATTAGCCGCACCCACGACCCCTGGACACTCTCACAACCGAAGAGGAGGTGCCTTGCGTATGGTCTCCTTCGAGTCTGCGAGAGAAAGAACGAGGTGAAGGTCAGTACGCGCATCAAGGATGCTGCTGTTCTGGGTCAAGCTAAGTCAAGGGCATAAGAGAATTTAGTCAAAAAATAAAATAACATGTGAACATCGTGCACAAACTATCATCATTTATAAAAAATACAAAACAAATATGCATAAAGCTGTAGCTCATACTTATACTATATCAGGCAATAGCATTTAGCATATTCCAATATGTACTCAACATATGCCAATAAGACAGAAATGCACACACATGGATTCGCAATTAGACTATGCCTCTCTCTCACCGATCTTGCAGTACTATAATGTAGTACTATATGATATGTTCTGGGTCAAGCTAAGTCAACAGCATACAAACTAATTAGCAGTACTATATATGATGCATCATACAAACTAATTAGACCAACGACATACAAACTTATTTATAATGCAATACTATATATGCCTCCGAAAAAACTGGTCGCCGATCTTGAACTCGTGTTTCTTTCTGTGGTTGTGTTGGACATGCAACTCAATTTCTGTTTGTTTAAGACTAGCAGACCAACATGGTATCCAATGGAAAAAAGCAAACAGGGAAAACATTTTAGAGCAGCACAGTCACACCACATTTTTAGTTAATTACAGTGCTCGAATTGCCACTGACATTGGACACAAGCAGCTGCACAACTAATGCATCAGCAGACAAATAATGAACTAGCATACGCCCTTTTATGCATATTAATGCACATCAAGGAAACATCAATGGCAAAATACCATGGCAAAAGCGTAGAAGTCTTTGTGATACTTCCAGAATTATCATACGGAAAGAAGGATTGCGTAATACTCAGAACTCAATCAGCAAACTCAATCAGCAAAACTCTTGTATCAAACACATGTGCATACCCACTTCCTCCCCCTCCTTTGGTTCTCTCATCCTCCCAGCTTGGTACGCCAGCCACTACCCAGTGCCTCTTGAGCACAAGTGCTCCCACAATGCATAGACAGAGTAACGGCATGAACCAAGTGTAGAAATGAATAGAAGGTGAAAGCAGACTATCTCATCTCAGAGTTACTGAAGCGTAGACAGCGGGTAATTAACTGAAACAAGAGTTATTGAAGCTAGCTTACCAGGCTCTACAAAAGAATGGCCGTGGAGAACACACAGGCAAGTCGAGCGAGCCTGCAATCAATTAGGCAACACATCAATTCTGTGAGTGAGAGAAAACCAAACAGTCGAGTAGTTGACTGAAGCTGACAAAAAACCGAATAATGGATGGACTTACACTGTGAGCAGAGTACACATTAGCATCATCATCAATCACGGAGGACAAGGAAAGCCTTCGACTACCTGAAGAGCATCTTCAGGTTTTTAGGAGGATGGCGCGGAAAAGGAAAGCAGGGGGAGGATGGCGCGGAAAAGGAAAGTAGGGGGCTCACCGAGATGACGAGGATGGCACGGAGGCCGCTGCCCTGCTTGGTCCAGGAGAGCAGGTCGCGGGCCGAGTTCCTGGAGGCATCCCGCAGCCACGGCGCGGCCTCGCAGGTCCCTGCACGGAGGCGCTGCAGCAGCGGATCCCTGCCGTCGCCGGGTGGCCAGACGCCGTGACGGGACTCACCATGGCTTCGTCGGGGCCGGATCTGGAGCGCAGGGATGGCGGGGAGGAGGGGAGCAGTTGCGCGAGGGGTAACGAGCCACCGGAGACCCGATGATCCCGTTGACGTCGTTGCCGTCCTGATTGCCGGAGGCCTGTGGCCGACGTGAAGCACGCACGCGCGCGCCGGCAAGAAAGCCGACCGCGACGCCATGGCCGTGCCTGGACTGGTGGATCTGGGGGTGAAGGCTAGGGGAGAGGGTCCATGGCGGAGACAAGGTCAGCGGTGGTGGGTGGGGGTGGCCGGGGACGGGGAGGAAAGGATGCTGGGGACAGGAAGGAGGTGGCGGCGGCGGCAACGAGACGAGGACGAGGGAGGAGACAGGCGGCGGCGGGGGAAAAGGGAGCGGGAGCGGCAGCGGCCATGGGGATAAGTGAGCTAGGGTTTTTGTGGGTGGATGAGGATGAGAGGGATGGGGAGAGCGACGAGGAGGGGTGTGTGGGCTGCCGTTGGATCTAGGCGCATCCGACGGTGCTAATCCATGATCCGCGTGAGATGGTTTTGGACCAATCAAAACACAGTACCCCTTTGATGATTTTAAGACCATTTAAATTGGTCATAATCGATTGAAAATAAGATGTTAAAACATGTCTGTTATTTGACGGCTTAGAAAATTTATAAAAACAAATAGAAATCAAAAACTTTGCATTGTGTCACCAAGTGTAACCTACTTTTCAGTAAGAACAAACTTTGAATAATGCAAATATCATAAAAAAGTGTTCTCAGAAATAAGTTTTCTGTAAGAGAATTATTTTTCGAGTGCCCAAAATGATTTTTTTATGAGGAACCTAGCAAATATTTGTTGCAAATTTGGGCCACATCAATTTTATAAAATCTTAGGTCGTTTAATGTTCAGTTGACCAAATGTTGCCTAAGGAAGTTTTCATTTTCTTTGGACGAAAAATTCATTTTCCATTTTTTTGAGTGCCCAAAATGAGTTTTTTTGTGAAGGTCCTACCATATTTTTGTTGCAAAATTGTACCTAATAAATTTTCTAAAATACTAGGACATATTTAATGCACAATTGACCAAATGGTTGGGTGTAAAAAGTTTTGATCCACCTCTCGTGAAAAAGACAAATTTCCACCGATTTAGGTGGAAGCGGGTCAAATTTGAACTGTAGCTACCACATAGTTTGCTCTTTATTTTTTCCAAAAATAATTTCTAGGTACATAAGTATCTATTTAATCATAGAAACACCAAAAAAATCCCAAGATTCAACCACTAGCTAGGAACGGTCAAGCCCGCCGTTTTGACCGCATTTTGAAACGGGCATAACAAATTCAAAAAAAAATCAAAAAATTGGAAAACCTTCGCATTGCGTCATCATATGTGACCAAGTTACCAGGAAAAATAATAAACTTGTAATACGACAATTATTTTAAAAAAGTGTCCTCGGAAACGAGCTATCAAGTGTGAAGATTCATGGCTTTCAAGCCAAATGATCAATCTTATGGCCACATTCATGACATAGTTTGTTCAAATCATCTCATATTGTGCACAAGGGTGCATATTGGAATGGCAAACAATGTTGCCTAAGGAAGTTTTCATTTTCTTTGGACGAACAAACAATTTTCCATTTTTCGAGTGCCCAAAAGGAGGTTTTTTTGTGAAGGACCTCCCAAATAATTGTTGCAAAATTGGACCAAATCAATTTTCTAAAATACTAGGACATATTTAATGCACAATTTACAAAATGGTTGGGGTGTAAAAAGTTTTGATCCACCTCTCGTGAAAAAGACAAATTTCCGCCGATTCAGTTGGAAGCGAGTCAAATTTGAACTGTAGCTGCCGCATAGTTTGCTATTTATTATTTCCAAAAATCATTTCTAGGTACATAAGTGTCTATTTAATCAGAGAAATACCAAAAAAATTCCAAGATTCAACCACTAGCTAGGAACGGTCAAGCCCGCCGTTTTGACTGCATTTTGAAACGGGCATAAAAAATTAAAAAAAATCAAAAAATTGGAAAACCTTCGCATTGTGTCATCATATGTGACCAAGTTACCAGGAAAAATAATTAAGTTGTAATACGGCAATTATTTTAAAAAAGTGTTCTCCGAAACGAGCTATCACGTATGGAGATCAATGGCTTTCAAGCCAAATGATCAATCTTATGGCCACATTCATGGCATAGTTTGTTCAAATGATCTAATATTATGCACAAGGGTGCATATTGGAATGGCAAACAATGTTGCCTAAGGAAGTTTTCATTTTCTTTGGACGAAAAAACAATTTTCCATTTTTCGAGTGCCCAAAAGGAGGTTTTTTTGTGAAGGACCTCCCAAATAATTGTTGCAAAATTGGACCAAATCATTTTTATAAAATACTAGGACATATTTAATGCACAATTTACAAAATGGTTGGGGTGTAAAAAGTTTTGATCCACCTCTCGTGAAAAAGACAAATTTCCACCGATTTAGCTGGAAGCGGGTCAAATTTGAACTGCAGCTGCCTCATAGTTTGCTATTTATTTTTTCCAAAAATAATTTCTAGGTACATAAGTGTCCATTTAATCAGAGAAACACCAAAAAAAATCCAAGATTCAACCAGTAGCTAGGAACGGTCATTTCCGCCGTTTTGACCGCATTTTGAAACGGGCATAAAAAATTCAAAAAAATCAAAAAATTGGAAAACCTTCGCATTGAGTCATCATATGTGGCCAAGTTCCCAGGAAAAATAACAAACTTGTAATACAACAATTATTTTAAAAAAGTGTTCTCAGAAACGAGCTATCACGTGTGGAGATCAAGGGCTTTCAAGCCAAATGATCAATCTTATGGCCATATTCATGGCATAGTTTGTTCAAATGATCTCATATTGTGCACAAGGGAGCATATTGGAATGGCAAATAATGTTGCCTAAGGAAGTTTTCATTTTCTTTGGACGAAAAAACCATTTTCCATTTTTCGAGTGCCCAAAAGGAGGTTTTTTTGTGAAGGACCTCCCAAATAATTGTTGCAAAATTGGACCAAATCATTTTTATAAAATACTAGGACATATTTAATGCACAATTGACAAAATGGTTGGGGTGTAAAAAGTTTTGATCCACCTCTCGTGAAAAAGACAAATTTCCGCCGATTCAGTTGGAAGCGGGTCAAATTTGAACTGCAGCTGCCTCATAGTTTGCTATTTATTTTTTCCAAAAATCATTTCTAGGTACATAAGTGTCTATTTAATCAGAGAAACACCAAAAAAATTCCAAGATTCAACCACTAGCTAGGAACGGTCATTCCCGCCGTTTTGACCGCATTTTGAAACGGGCATAAAAAATTAAAATAAAAATAAAAATTGGGAAACCTTTGCATTGCGTCATCATATGTGGCCAAGTTCCCAGGAAAAATAACAAACTTGTTATACAACAATTATTTTAAAAAAGTGTTCTCAGAAACGAGCTATCACGTGTGGAGATCAATGGCTTTCAAGCCAAATGATCAATCTTATGGCCACATTCATGGCATAGTTTGTTCAAATGATCTCATATTGTGCACAAGGGTGCATATTGGAATGGAAAATAATGTTGCCTAAGGAAGTTTTCATTTTCTTTGGACGAAAAATCAATTTTCCATTTTTCGAGTGCCCAAAAGAAGGTTTTTTTGTGAAGGACCTCCAAAATAATTGTTGCAAAATTGGACCAAATCATTTTTATAAAATACTAGGACATATTTAATGCACAATTGACAAGATGGTTGGGTGTAAAAAGTTTTGATCCACCTCTCGTGAAAAAGACAAATTTCTGCCGATTCAGCTGGAAGCGGGTCAAATTTGAACTGCAGCTGCCTCCTAGTTTGCTATTTTTTTTCCAAAAATCATTTATAGGTACATAAGTACCTATTTAATCATAAATACATGGTTTGGTGGCTATACGTCGAGGTTTGGACAGTGGCCGAGGGCTCCAACTCTAGAGCGCGTAAACTCGCATGCCCGTCGTGTGGTCACCGCATGACCGTGGCGTTGCCATGTGTTCTGGGCGGCCTAGGCATGTCTAGTGGGTTGGGAACTCCCCAGGTAGGTGCTAGGAAGAAAATTTCAACATAAGATTCTCACGAGGAGACCGATCGATGCTCAAACATGAATTAGCAGCCAAGTGTTTGATTAGCGGTACAGGAAATGTACATGGCTAATGGGTGTGTGTTTTGGCTGAGGATGATGAGTTACTAAGAAGACCGCATTCACAAATTTTCAGCTCAAAAGGAGGAGCCTAGGTGGTACTTTCTTTGCAAAGTACCACACTAGACATAAATACGAATGTTGAAGCTGGGCTCAAAATAATGAATGGATTGAGCTGGCATTTGGTGGAGGATGGTTATTTGGGCATAGGAAAGCATTGTAGAAAATGGATACTATTTGGACATGCCAAAGTGGTACTTCCTTCACAAACTGTTGTTTTGAACAGAATAGGAAAATGAATATTTTTGAATTATTTTTGAACTAGGCAAGGAAGGTTTTTACATATTTGACGAAGATATGACCCAAAGAATTTATGAGATTTTTTTGGGAATTTTAGGAATGATAGAAATATAGGTTGCTTCACAACCTAGGGCAAAAACTGCCACATGGACATGACACATAGGCAAAACTGATGAGGTGGCGCCTAGTCATAGCAACCCACCACAATTTACAAGGCTATGACCATCTATATTCGTCGTTAACAACTAGAAATAAGGCAGCAGACCAGCGCTGTTTGCTTTATGACCATTTCCTCTAATGAAATTATGACCTTTCTGACCAAATGGTCGTTATGGTTTAGGGTTTAGAGCCCCCCAGACAGCTTTTGACCAATTGTTCTAAAATGGTCATAAATTTATGACCAATTCTTCAAGGGTCCCTGACAGAAGGTCATAAGTTGACATATTTCTTGTAGTGATTGGATATGGGCCGGACTGATGGGCCGTAAGGATACAAAGACCGAAGACTCTACCCATGTCCGGATAGGACTCTCCTTGGCGTGGAAGGCAAGCTTGGCGACCAACTATGAAGATTCCTTTCTCTGTAACCGACCTTGTGTAACCCTAGATCCCTCCCGTGTCTATATAAACCGTATGGCTAGGTCCGTAGATAGGCTGAATCCTGAATAATCATAGCCGGGTTAGACTCTTAGGGTTTAGCCATTACGATCTCGTGGTAGATCAACTCTTGTAATACTCATATCCATCAAGATCAATCAAGCAGGACGTAGGGTATTACCTCCATAGAGAGGGCCCGAACCTGGGTAAAACATTGTGTCCCCCGTCTCCTGTTACCATCGATCCTAGGTGCGCAGTTCGGGAGCCCCTACCCGAGATCCGCCAGTTTGGACACCGACACCTGGCGCGCCAAATTTCAGATTTCGGGTTCTGGCAAAACCCTTGAGGTTTGAACACTAGGGTACGCACAAAGATCTCTCCCCCTCTCTAGCTCGCACGCTGTACGATCACATGGCCTAGCTCGACGAACCCAAAGAACATGAGACACAAGATTTATACTGGTTCGGGCCACCGTTGTGGTGTAATACCTTACTCTAGGGTGGTGTGGTGGATTGCCTCTTGCGCTGAGGATGAACAATTACAAGGGAAGAACAACCTCGCGAGGAGATGTGTCCTTGTGCTTAGTGAACTTGAGTGGTTGGGGATGATATGTATCCGATCCAGGCTTTTCTTACAGTGGTGGCTTTTCCTATTTATAGAGGCCCTGGTCCTCTTCCCAAATATTGAGCGGGAAAGGATCCCACGACGGCCAAATTTGAAGGGAGAGAACTAGTACAAGCTATCTTGACAAAAGTAGTCTTCGCCTGCCAAAGGCTCTAGTGGTGACGCCGTCTTGGGCTCCACGGTGACCTCCCGTCCCGCCGTCCCGCTGGTCTTGGTCTTGTTGCACCGATATGGAAACCTTTGCCTGATGCCTCGAAACTCCTCGTCTGCGCTTGCCCCTTTAGCACCAAAGAGGAAACGAGGACACTGCACGCGCTGGCGCCCGCCTGGCGCCTGCCTGACTCTAGTCGTCATGGCTTGCGTCACAGAAACCTCGTGAGGTGTCCCTGGCCTTGATCTCTCCACCCCTCGTGAGCCAGCCTGGTAAGGCCGCCCCTGCAGAGGTCTTGCGTCATCCGCCTCGCGAGGGTCTTGAATGTTTGCTGATGAAGATGGGCCGTACAGGGATGCTGGTGGAGCCACGTTGCGGTCCGCAGGCAGGCAAGTCTGGGGACCCCCGTTCCCAGAACATCGACAGCCCCATGCCTACCAAAGACATCAACGACCACCATTGTGGCAAAACATAAACGGTTCCAAACGGGGACATGAGCTCAAAAACAAACCTGGGCACACAAGGCTTATGTCCGCCTACCTTATCAGGGTAGCGCGCACCCATAACCTTTCCTCGTTGGAGGCACCGGCGAGAGGCATGACAATAGATCACATCAGGGCCTTCCCATAAAGGCAAATGTGGCCGCACTAAAAAAACTTCGATTTGGTGGCACTATGACTCGATCCCATCGATGACGGAGGAGGTTTGTTATTATTAAACCATGTTATTATCTTCTCCATCATCATCAACATGCAAGAATGATTAACATGGATGCAACAATGATTATGAACATACAAATGCATGAACAAAATACCAAGCTTCTCGAGTGAACACTATAGCATAAGGAACATGGCAATACCAGGTACTAGCGTATCAACGGTGTACCACAATCATCATAGCATTTATATCATAGACATGAAACTAAAATAAGTAGTGACATGACATTATTAATAACAACATCCTAGTTAGCATGGCAAAAGATAACAGGAAAGCACACGCATGCATGGCAAGTACGATAAACATAAAGCAAAACGAAATAACTGCATATGAAACTAATAAGAAACTACTGTAACTACACACACACAAGGTGCAAGCACAGTCAACATGCAAGTTCGGGGCTCATGATAAGAGGTTGGCTTCCCTGGGGGTCGAGGAATACTCCGGAAAGAAGTGTGGAATGATCGCGGAAAGATTTGCCAGAAATAGTTCTCTCTCGGAGGGGGCTATTTACGGGCAAGGGCAAAGTGGTCATTTTCACTATGTGAAAACATTATGAAAATGATACCAACAGAAAGAGCTCGACGAGCAGAGAATGTGAGCGCTAATCACCTCAATTAGAGTTACGGTCACAAAGTTATGAGGTGTAGAAGATGAAGGACCAATCTATGAATATTTTCATCACCAACGGGTCCTCTGTGAAAAATGCGTTTCCACTTGCCATGTGGGATGGAGGGGGTGTGCCACTACGCATGGGGCCTAGGCACAGGGGGGAGGGGCACGGGCACTCGTCCTCTACCTCCCGCTCGTGTTCCTCGCGTGAAGCAGAGCAGCGACAGGGGAGGGGAGGGGAGCGGCAGCCTGGCCGGCTTCGGCCATCTCCCGCCCGGCCGAGGCCACCGGAGGGTGAAGCACGGCGTGGCGCTTCTGTCCAGGGGGTCGGCTAGCCCCGGGGAGGAGAGGAGAGCACGGGGACGGAGGATGACAGAGAGGTCAGGGAGGCGCGCGGTGTTGGCGGACTCCGGCGAAGCACCGGCTCCGACAAGGGGGCAAGGGGTTGGGGCGGCTGAGTGGAACAAGGGGGACTCAATGGACGAGGAGGGAGGAGGAGAGGAGGCTTGGGGTGGCCGGAATCATGCGGAGGCCGAGGTGGCCATGGCGATCGATGGCGGACAGAGGAGGAAAGAACGAGGTGGGCATGAAACATGATGCGTGATGCCAATGCATTCAAAAAAGGAGCTCAACCGTTGGTATTCCCCACCCCAATTGGTTTGCATAGCAATGATCTTACGATGAAATAGACGTTCAACATGAGCTTGAAAAAGATGAAATTTCTCAAACACATCAGGTTTATTTTTGAGCAAATATATCAAGCTAAACTTGCTAAAATCATCAATAAAGCTGACATAATATTTCTGTCTTCCTATAGAGATGGGTCCAGGACCCCGATCATTTGAAAAAATAATCTCTAAAGGAGCCGTCGATTCGCTAGTTGAACGGGAATAAGGTAAATGATGGCTCTTGGCCATCTGACATGCATCACACACTAAGAGATGATCTTGCTTATTTGAAACGGGAAGATTGAAGTCATGAAGGATCTTCTGAACTACCGGAAGAGCAAGATGCCCTAGATGTTTGTGCCACCGAGATGTGGATGGTTTGTTGGCAACAAGCACTTGACGTTGCGGGGCACTTTGCCGTTCGGTCACCGGGAACAAGCCCCATCTACTCCTGTTTTGAAGAATTGTTCTCCGGGTAGCCTGATCCTTGACAAGAAAGAATTCAAGGTGAAGTTCAATAAACACATCATTATCTCGCATAAGATTATAGGCAGAAAGGAGACTTTGGTTGGCACTAGGAGCATGAAGAATATTGTATAAGTTCAAGGAACCAGAGGGAGTAGATAATACTGAATGACCAATATGTGCAATGTCCATACCTTGACCACTAGCCGTGTGGATTTGGTCGTTGTCCGTGTAGCAATCATGAACAGCTAGTTTCTCCAACTCTCTAGTAACATGATTAGTGGCGCCGGTATCCAGATACCAGTTGGTATCCACACTATAGGAGTGCGCGGAGTTGGCCAAGCGGGGGTTGCCACCGTTGCCGCCGCCACTGCGCCTACCACCGCCACCCCCCGCGGGATTGCGCACGCTATTGTTATTGTAGCTTTTGTCGAACCACTTCCTGAAGTGCCACATACCATGGCCTTCCTCCTTGCAGATTTGGCAGCGCTCGCGGTCACCGCGATCACCACCCTGTTGGCGCGGCGCACCACCGCCACCACCATTGCCGGAGTTGTCAGAGTACTTGCTGCCTTTGTAGCCACCGCGTCCACCACCACTACAAAAAATACACTTCCGTGATGATACGTGTTTGTCATAGTAGGTCGCTTTTTTTGTCATGCATGTACATCCATGACAAATTTATGACAGAATCAAGATAGTCATACCTGTGCTGTCGTAGAAGTGTTCCATGACATACCAAAATTATCATCACGGAAGTGTCCACTTCCATGACAATAAATTGCGCGTCACAGAAGTGCTTTCGTCAAGGGTGACCGACACGTGGCATCCATCGTAACGGAACACCATTAAGCTATCGGGTCAGGTTTTGGATCCGATAACCCGTTAACAGCCCCGACCAATGGGGATTTTTCACGTGTAAAATCATCATTGGCTAGAGGAAACATGTGTCGGCTCATCGTTGGGACAGATGTCATCCACTCACTAGACAGAAGGCGCCTATGATACATCGACACGTGGCACGACCCAACAGTGGCCCATTCCTGTGAAAAGGCCGGCCCATTTGACTTGGTCAAAAGCTGGCGGGCCAGCCCATGGAAAGCCTGTTAACGACCTGTTCGCATATAGCCCATTTACAGCCTGCTAACCCAAGGCCCGTTACACCCTATCCGAATTAGGCCTAGTAGCGTCATCTGGGCCGTCCAATATGATTCTAGCCAATTTTCACTTCTGGCCCATGTATATCCCATGACGTCTTTCGGCCCATATGAGGCCCTTTGTAACTCTTGGCCCATTAGCGGCCCGTGCTAAAACTGGCCCGTAATGAACAGTGTATCACTTTACACCCATTAACGGCCCATGGTGAAACTGGTCCGTAATGAACAGTGTATCACTTTATACCCATTAACGGCCCATTATTATGTTGGGCCGTCTCCAGCCCATGTTATCTTTCGGCCTTCTCAGAGCCCATTTATTCTTGGGCTCATTTCCAGCATTCGTTTACTTACGGCCCGTTACTGTCATTTTCTGTTTGTGGGCCAAATTCAGCCCGTGGTTACAGTCGGCCCGTTTGTGGTCCGTTAATACATTGGGCCGTTTTCATAGCGTCATCAAATACGGCCTATTAACAATGGCCTGTTATGGTCGACCCATGAACAGATGATTCCAACTCTAGCCCGTTTACGGCCAGAATGCGGTTTATTTGGCCCATGTTTGGCCAATCGATCATACGGCCCGTATAAGGCCCATTGATGATACGGCCCGTAGAAGGCCCATTGATGATACGGCCCGTAGAAGGCCCATTGTTTCTATGGCCCGTAGAAGGCCCACTGTTTCTACAGCCCGTAGAAGGCCCACTATTTCTACGGCCCGTAGAAGGCCCACTGTTTCTATGGCCCATAGAAGGTCCACTGTTTCTACGGCCCGTAGGAGGCCCAGTGTCACTACAGTAAATATTAGCCCATGGTTATTGTGGCCTAGTTTAAATAAATAGGTTATTGCAGCCACTAGCAAACCGCAGAAAAAGAACTACACTGACTACAAGCAAACAAATAAACAAGACAACAAGGAAATAAATAAGCAAGCAACTTACACTAGGCTATCACGGCTATTACACATATTACATCCAATGGGCATCAAAGTTCGCCACCAGTGCAAATATAAGGAACACAGAAGCATATAAACACCGCAACAAAACAAGTCCAGAACTGAAACCACTTCAGAAGAGCTCAAGAAACAATATCCTGGGTACCCATAATGCTGGCAAGATGCTTAGCAAGCTTATTAAGTTTCTCTTGTTTGGCGCTTTAGTCCTCCAGCGCTTGCTGTTGCACCAGAAAGTATGCATCTGAATTCTGCAGGGACTTCCTTAGTCCTTCGGCTTCCTGTCGCATAACATCTGATCGATGTCTTTAAACTTGAAGTTGAGACTCAAGAAGCCGAACTAATTCGTGCAATGAGTTTGAAGAGCTGGTGCCAGCAGTGGTAGCCAGTAACTCGAACACTACATCAAGACAGGACTTTGGGGTTGTCTCAGTGTCTTCAATATAGTTTTTATCAGCTTTCTTGGAGACAAACAGGGATGTCTCACTATCTTGAACCTTATCTGCATTACTTCCTTTACCATTGCATAATAGGGTACTCTTCTCCAATATTTTATCCGCGTTCTAAAAGAGAAACAAACAAACACATCTCAGGTTTACAATGTAGTATATGAAACTCATTTTGGTAAACCAGTTCAGTAGTAAGGTGGACATGATAACAACATGAAACAAACATATATCTATGTAGTATGGTCACTGTATGGTCTATATCATTCTAGTTTATGTTGCCAAATCAAGATAGATACAGTTCGAATCATATCTATTTAAGACAAAGCAACATAGACAGAATATAAGTGTGGGAAACTACACAACAATAACAACACTTGTAATGTGCATGGCATGAGAACATATCTGTTTATTCAATTGAAACTGAAATCAACATAGAGCAAGTTACAACAGCAAACAGCCAAACACGTTGAAGAAACAGGTTTAAAACATACCTATTGCGCCATTGGAGTTTCAATTGCATCCTTCAAATGTGAAATTAGTTGGTATCAGTAAATACAGTGATGCAAGAGCAAAGTAGTATGAACCATAGCTACGGAACCTGACCTGAGAACAATTCTTCTTCTGCTTTAAGTGTTGACTTCGGGTTCGGAGTGGTGTTCCTCGTGATTTGGGCACTGCAGTTGCCTTACTAACTGCTCGTGTTTGGGTGCTCTGTGGTGGAGACGGTGCTGTGTCAACGGGAACTGGGTGTCTATCTGCTGGGGCTGGGGTTAGAAGGGGTGTAGCTGGTTCTCTGTCCAACTGGGTAGGGGTACAATCTGCATGAGTGTGGGTTATGTGTGGTGGGGCTGGTTCTTGGGTAAGTACAACCGTGGTTCTATCTGCATCGACAGGTAGCACGATCTTTTCTGAAGATCGTGTTTTTACTCCCACAGATACTGCCATCACTCCCTCCAATTGAAATGGCTGATAAACAAGAAACGTAATTGAATGTACAGACATTGTAAGATAGACAGGTGCAATGGATAGTAGGGAAGAAAATAGGGCATGAAATAATTCACATTTATGTTGTCTAAGCAAACAGAATAGCAGGACATAATTTCACATATATGATGGCTAATTAAACAGGATAGCATGACACAATTTCACATGTATGATGGCTAACTAAACAGGATAGAATGGCATACTTCAAAATATGATGACTATGTAAACAGGATGACATGATATAACTATACGATGTGTCTATTAAAGTGGTTGGCATGCCATAAATCACAAACATGCCGTCGATGGAAACATGATGGCATGATATAATTCACGGATAGAATGACATAATTTAAATATGATGACTATGTAAACAGGATGAGATGATATAACTGTATTATGTCTTTAGAAAATGGGTTGACATGCCATAATTCAGATACATGCTGTCTATGTAAACATCATGGCATGCCATAATTCAAATATATGATTTATATACTAAGGAAGTGAGCAGAGGGCAATCATATATATGATGTGTTAACTAAGGAGATGGCATTCAATATTGTGTATATGATGTAAAAACTAAGCATTGCAATACAACATATGCATTATATGAGTAATATAACCCTGCCAAGTTTGAGCATACACCTCAGGGGGATAATAGGACTGGTCATCTGCCTCTGAATCCTCCTCTGAAGAGCTATCTATAACCAGCAAGAGTTCTGCTTCAGCAGGTAGCATTGTCTTCTCTGAAGACCTTGTTTTCACTCCAGATTTCTCCATCACCAATTCAAATGGCTGATGCACAGGAAGAGCAGTTGAATATACAAACATTGTCGACAAAAGCAATGAGAAATACAAAAAAGGACGACATGATATAATTCACATATATGATGCTTGCCTAAACAGCATGGCATTGCATAATTCACATACATAATGCCTTGCAACAAGATAACATTGCATAATTCACATATATAATGTCTTGCAACAAGATGGCATTGCATAATTCACATATATGGTAATTAGACACTAAATAGGTGGCATTCACACAAAGCATGTCTAAACTAAGCAAATGACATAGCAATGCAAGATACCATACACACGATATGAGCAACATAACCCTGCCAAGTTAGGGCATGCACCTCAGGGGGGAAATATGACTGGTCATCTGTCTCTGAATCCTCCTCTGAGGAGCTATCGGTAACCAGCAAGACGTGCGCTTTGTCAGATAGCATTGTCTGCTCTGAAGACCTTGTTTCCACTCCAGATTTTTCCATGACCGTGCCAAATGGCTGATGCACAGGAAGAGTGCTAACCAGGGTGGCATTGCAAAATTCACATATATGATGCCTGGCTAGACAAGATGACATTGCATGATTCACATATACGATAAATAAACTAAACAGATGGCATTGACACAAAGCATGTCTAAACTAAGTAGATGACATCTTTAATGTATACAGTAAGCAATGCAAGGCACCATATGCATGATATTACCAACATCAGTATGCCAAGTTAGAGCGAAGACCTCATGGGGTAAATAGGAGTGGTCTTCTCCTTCTGAATCCCCCTCATAACAGTTATCTTCCTCTTGATTACGATCTGAAATGGGTGGAGGGGGAGGCTGCCTTTGCGCCCACCATGGAACGACGTCTGCATGAAATTTTATTGCCACGCAAGGCTCGTCTCTTTTGCTCTACATGATCAGTTCCATTGTGTACAATAACTAGCATGCATAGGAATAAAACATAGTGAGATTATGTAAGGAGTGCATGCACAAATCCAGAGTGATGGTAGCAAAATATGGATAGACCCAAAACCAATGATAGCAGGCAGATAATAGCTTTAGGTAAAATATACAGATAATGACTCCTTTAATGTTTGTTTGCACCCAACATGAAACTCATAGTAGACACCGGAGATTAACCAGATAGTAGACAAATAGTACTGATTGCTGCCCCAATATGTACCCCACAACCATTTAAAAACTCAAGTTTCAGCATTAGTTTGGACCTGACTCGGAGTCTAATAGGTGAACACGACGATAATGTAGCATGTCATCATATTAAGCGACGCATAACGTAAGCAGACACGGAAGAGTGCGATCTCTCTTGCGGACCCGTGTAGTCCTCAAGGTCATCTGCTCAGTTGATGATGGTAATGCAGTTGCCGTGGCTGCCGGTGGCGGGGAAGAAGATCTGAGGCGGCGAAAGACAGTCTGGAGAGTGGATCCCTGTTGTGGTGAACCCTTCTGTTGTTGGAGCAGCTGAACTAGGGTGGAACACAGCGCCGCAGGAGCAGGACAAACCACACAAGGTTTTCTTTGACACATACCTGTAACAGAAGTAATTGAGTAAGGGCTTGTTCGAATTTGAGTATTCTAACAATGCAGGGATAGGAAATAGACAGGAATAGGATAGGAATGCACATGCAAAACAGAGAATTTAAAAACACATGATTTCTGCCAATCTGGGTGTTTGATTCACAACAATTGGAAGATCACAGGATGCAAAAAAGCATGGCGAGATTAAGTCAAACCACAAGAAAATGTACGATTATAATGCTATTATGCTACTATGTCTTAGTCTTGTGCTTGATGAATATGAATATGAAAAGGAGGAGAAGTGGAAATTAGAATTCCTACGGTTTTTCTTTCAAGGAGACACTAAAGGAACAAATCCTACAGTTTTCCTTTGCTCCATTCCTTTGCACCAAATTCATGAAAAGTAGTACCATAGGAAACTTTCCAATTCTGATGTTTTTCATTCACTTTTCCTTTCAAGCACTGGCGATTCTAGTAGGCAGGCTTGAGCAAGGAAAATCCTACACTAAAAAAATGTTTTTGTGCTACTTCTATTACTTTGGACCCAGGCCACTGCCATACTAGCTCAACTCCCAAGCCCATCGACAAATGCACAACTCAAACACGCAGAGATAAATAATGATGGAGTTCAAGAGAGTCCATCACGGATAGCTAAGTTGCCTGGTACCTCACTGCTTGTCATATAGTAGGATAAAATAATCGTATTTCCCGTTACTACGAGTGCTCAGTGGACAATATATATAACATGTAGAGTAAAAAAGAGATGCAACAAGTGTACAACCTCTTTGGCGAAGCCATGTCGATCTCAGCGTGATTGGGTTGGCCGGCGAGGATGCTCCAGCTGACTTGGCAGTCGAAGGAGGGGAGGAAGATCTTAGGCGTCTGGAGATGGAGCCCGAGGTACTGCTCCGCTGTGATGGAGGGTTTGGTCGTTGGAGCAGCTCCGGTGAGTTGTACGACGCCGAGGCTGAAGCAGGACAAGAGAGACAGCGAACAACGTTAACCTGAGTGTAATTCTAATAGCATCTCCAATGCATGACGTAAAATACATAAACACAAAGTGCTAGATGTAAAATACATCAGCCGCTCATCTCTGAACTTAACTATTGAAACTGAATTTAACTGTCGAAACTAAACTTAACTGTCGAAACTGAACTTAACTGTTGAAACTGAATTTTGCTGTCGAAACTGAATTTCGCTGTCGAAACTGAACGCACTAGCAAGGTAAGGCTACACGTCGGTCGACTGAATTTTTCATCTCTGGTCAGTCGATTTTGTAGCCGTTGGGTACGAAATCAAGGGCCTGCGGTTCATCTTTAACCTCCACCCCCCTGAGCCGGCCAAACAGCAGCCGCCCCGCCCGCCCCAAAAACACCCCACCGCCGGTCTGCCGCTGCCCCGGCCATCCCTCTAGGCCCCCCCGTGCCAAGCTTTTTCTTCGGCGATCCCCACGCCACCGCCCCGCCACCGCCCCGCCACCACCGGCGACCACCGCCCCATCCCGAACCCTAAGATAGATAATGGGGTACCTCTCCGACGAGCCCCCCTCCCCGCTGCGGCTGGTTCTTCCTTCACCCCGGCGGCATCGGAGTGAAGTGTAGCTAAATCGGAGCAGCATCGCAAGCAAGAGCAAGAGCGAGAGCAGCAGCGCGAGCAAGAGCAATAGCAAGAGCAGACCAGGCAGGGGACCAAGAGCAAGAGCAGAGCAGCAGCACAAGCGAGAGCTAAAGCAGCAGCAGGTCCTACTGATGTGGACGTTGCCGCCGAGGGAGTGACGCCGTGGAGGAAGTGGACGGCGACAACGCCGTGGATGGAGCCGCGCCGTGTCGGCTCAGGACCGAGCGCCAGCAGCACCGTGAGATTGAATCAAGAAGAAAATGCGGCGATTAGTGTACAACCTCTTTGGTGGCGCCGATTAGGCCGCAGCTTCATCCGAGGAAACGGTGATGATGATGCTCTTCCGGTGGTGTAGGTGAAGACGGCGGTGTGGGAATGGAGGTGGCGCGAAAGACGAGGGGAACATTGGGGCAGCTCCTTGGAGGTGGAGGACGGTGTGGCTGAACCGGCGGGACAATGAGATCGACGATGGATCCTCATCCGGTACGGTGGATGAGGGACGTCGAGGTGTTGCTGTGGACGACATCGTCGGGGAAGAGGCTCCGGCTGGGTGGCGGACGGAGCAGGGTGTGGGGTCTCATCGCGGGTTTTCGCGGCCTCGGTGTATGAATGGGTGGGCGGATGGGATGGCAGTGGGGAACCATGGCTTAGAGACGCGCTTGTCCAAAATGTGGGGTAAGTTATGAAAGTACCCCCTCCGATTTGAGGCGGTTCTTTCGGTTCAGGGGTACCACGTGCATTTCGCGTGTCGGGATTTCACAGGAGGTGGGAGTTTTCGCGCGCGTTGTAATTTCGGAATAGCAAGGCGCGGGTTGAGATGGAGGGAGTTGTCGCAGCACAACGAGACAAAGACATATCTTAAATATTTTGGGCTAACAAGGCGCGGGTTGAAGAGGCGGGAGTTTCGCAGCACGATAGACAGAGACGCTAGCTTGAATTTTCGACATAACAAGGCGCGGCTTGAAATTTCGGAAGAACAAGCTTAACATGTACCCAAAAAAAAGACAATTTGCACCTCAACACGCACAACACACACACAAACACCATTTAGACTAGAGTAAGGTACACATGCATTGCACGCATGAGATTTGGCAACCAAATTATGAATAAATACCACATTGTAGCATGCAAGATTTGAGTCATATATGCATGATGTAGATGTTCATTTAATTCTTATAGTTCATTTCATTCAAAATCATCTAGTTTTTATAAGAAAGCTAATCTATTTTAAGATTCATGGAATTGTGCGTCGTAAGACATAAAGTAAAAACAAATCATGGCAAATCATGTAGGAAAACATTTGGGCAATTCTGATACGGAAGATTCTAGAACAAATAAGAAGTGCTTATGTTTTGATGTTTGTGCATTATGCTTAAGTTCAACCATGGAGTCTTCTAGATTATACATGTGGCGAACTCTGGTGGAATCTAGATGATATCAAATGGCCAGTAGTGCTCAAATTTGCCATCTTTGGACCATCGGATTCTCCTCATCCAACGACCATCTTTCAAAGTTAAAGTTACCCGCACACAATATAATATATATATATATAGGGGTATAGATATAGATATGTGATGCAAAAGCTGCCCATCATCTCCAATTAGAATAGTGTGTCCATGCACGGATGCGACGTGGCCAAATGATGTCTGCCATCGGTATCTCAAATTCAAATCAGTCTGACCTTGTTCAATGTGTATACATTACAACATGCTCCTTTCCAAACCACACCACGCAGATCTCCGTTATATTCATGCATGCATGGGTTTCAAACATCAGGATCTCTTATTCAAATATTGGAATTCAACTTTACATTGATTGTGACCTCACCTATTCAGCTATTCTTTTACACCCACACAGTAGTCTTCTCTTTATAATTGTACCACTAACTTTCTCTCGTGCATGCATGCATGCACACACACTACCAGTTGACATTATCCATCGCACACATGCAATCTTTTTCTTCAGGCCGGTCTCCCATGAAGGCACACACCAACACACATCCCCCTCTCCATCATATCGGGCATTCTTTATCTCTCACGCGTGCATGCGCAACGATCGATGTTCCTCTATGTATGTGTGTATATAGCTAGGTCTTTCATAGTTTTCCACACAAACCGATCAATCGATATATCCAGTGAGGTCTCACCCTCTTTCCCACGTCCACATCGATCAATCTATACCTCTCTATATATGATTAACATATATAGCTAATACACCCACATTAATTATGTATCCAACGTCCCCCTCTCATCATCCATGCCTTCCGCTTCATCTCTCAGACGCGTGCACAATGGCGAAGACAGGGGGCAATAAGGGCCATGCCCCCCTCCCCCCTAACATCACTATATATCAAGGCTAATATGAATGTGATCATTAGACAATTGCTGCTAAAAATGGTTTAAGTTCATGAATTGACCCTCCTCGTAAAGGATTAGCAATGCTTGGCCCCCTAGCTCATTTATTTTGCATGGCTCCGCCACTGCGCGCATCAGCGCACGTGTTCGCCATCTCTCTCTAAATATTGATCTCGCACTTGTGCATTCCTTCATAGTCTCCATCCACTCGGCCCCTCGCACCATCTTCTAGCCCCCCACCGGATTTTGCCACATGTACAATCTAGTAGACTCCATGGTTGAACTTAAGCATAATGCACAAACCTCAAAACAACAGTGGTTCTCTTTTGTTCTAGAATCTTCCATATCATAACTGCCCAAACTTTTTTCTAGTTGAATTGCCATTATTTGTTTTTACTTTATGCTTTACAATGCACAATTCCATGAATCATAAAATAGATTAAGGGCTTCTTTGATTCAAAGTATTCTCAAAGGAATTTTGGAGGATTCTAATCATTAGGAATTTTTCCTATCTTGGTTGTTTGATTCATAGGATTGTAAACCATAGGAATTTTTCCATATGATTAATTTGCACTAGATTTCATAGGAAACATCCCATCCACTCAAACCTCTTTGAAAGAATTCTGCGTTTTTTCTATGCACAATCAAACACTCGTACAATCCTGTAGGATTCAAGACGACATTCCACTACAATCCCATGTTTTTCCTATTCCCGCGTTCTTAGATTTTTTATAAAAACTAATTGATTTTGAATGAGACGAACTATAAGAATTAAACGAAGGGCTACATCAGGCATATATGACTCAGAGCTTACATGCTATAGTGTGGTATTTATTCATAATTTGGTTGCAAAATCTGATGCGTGCAATGCACGTGTACCTTACTAGTACTTCGAGTATGTGCAAAACACGTAAATTAGAATACCAATGGCACGCTACACAGTGTCTCTCTTACAGTTCATGAAGCCACGTGGCACATGTGTAGGCGTTGTCGCGACCTCCTTGCATGGATTGATCACAGTGACGTGCTGCTAGTTCCAGAAGAATGTACTCGTCCTCCCTGAGCCATACTGGCGGTACATGCACGAAGCGGAGATGTGCACGCACGCCATGCACACACTCATTCCTCCCACGCACACGCGGGCACACGGGCAGACGCAATTTTGTACCAAGATCCACCCCATGTGATAATTTGACGCGTGTAAAGTCGTTCACTTCATTGATGGTCAATTAATATAGCGCATGCAAATTGAGTGGACGTGAGGGCGGTAGAAAGACATTACTACTACACTGCGCGCATGCGAGTAGTTAAATTGTGGGTTGCTAGTAGTACTTCCATTGGTCTCCTTCGTATTTTGTGCCAATTTTTGACAGTAACATAATATTTACGCATTTGAGCAGTGTAGTACTTGAAATTTATGTTCGTCTAAACTCATCGGGAGCCGTTTCGGGCCTCGAAACCAAAACCATCAATTAATCTTTACCTTGTTCCCATCACATTCGAAAGCCTGCTCACACCTACTAGTAGTACGTACCAAACCTGAACGTGTTCCCACTATGGAGGTATTAGTAGTAGTGCTAGTACTTAGGTTATAAAAAGGGGAACTACCTAACCGAAAATCACTCTACCTTTCCTCCTCATAAGTGCTTCTTCTTCGTCTGTCGTTGCCATGGACGGTGAGCAGAGCTCTAGGTCGAGAACTACTCGTAACAAGGGAGCGGCAACCAAGGCTGCGGAAAAAAAGAGATGGCTCGCCGCCACGCAGAGACCTCGAAAGATCTCTCACGGGCAGGCGATGGCTCCCAGGAGCGCCCTAGCCGCGGAGGCGAACATGCTGAGCCGGCGGAGCTAGAGTCGTTATCCCTCGACGGCATGCCCGATCAGCTCAATAAGCAGAAGGAGTTCATCCAAGACTTGATGGAGTTGCTGAAGGAGAGCCTCGACGACATGCCCGCTGAGCTCAATCACCAGGGGGAGTTGACCGCCGGCTTGGTGATGCTGCTGAAGAAGAGCATTGCCTCGGAGAAGAAGGCGACCGGTGAAATCCTGTGACTTTGGGAGGACAATGCGAAGCTGTGCCATGAGATCGACCTGTTGAAGGAGAAGAACGCCGGCTAGAAGAAGCTGCATGAGAATAGTAGTTCCTCGATGAAGATGCTGCAGGCCCTCGCCATGGAACAAAGGAAGAGTTGGCGAAGCTCCGCATCGAGCACCCGGCTGCTGTCAAGGTACATAATATGGCCGTGGAACAGATGACGAAGGCTCGAGTCGAGAAATGCCGCGTCATGGACACAATGATGAAGATGGCGAAGGAGACGCGCAAGGAGATGGAGGTCGTGGAGGCGATGAAGAAGCAGTTATGACTCTGCGGTGAATTAGATCATTTGGGGTGATAATCTTCCTTCTTCTTTTGCTCCTGTGTTTTATCTTTTCCTTCGGGTGTTTCGCCACACGTGTCACGTTCTCTGCAAGGCATGAATAGAACAATGTTTTTTTTGAGGGAATAACAATGCTAACAATGAGATGACTAGCAAATTAGACCATTTTTATCACCATATGGCACTGGGCTGCCGTGTTTCGTGCTCCTGCGTCGCAGTACTACTCCAGTGGAAAACTTGAGTATACCGCACGGTTCTTTGCTCCTCCTCGATCAGGTCGTCGGCGCATTTATACGAGCAGTCAATTCACAAGGCGCCGCCTTCCAGCAGTAATGAGCCGTCAAATCACAAATGCCCTCGCCTCTCGTGAAACCGACCAAGCTAGACTGCCCCGCCCTCTAGCCTTTTAAAAAATGTATACTTTTGTACATCAGTAGTATCGATGGATTGCGCCATGGAGCAAAACTTGAAATAAAAAGGTGGTACATATAGAGAGCGCTCGTCGCCAAGTTATGCATATAGTACTATTAAAATGGCTAGTCACAATAATGGTGTCCAGCACAACCCACTCCTCAAATAAAACTAAGAGGGTGCTTGGATACGTTTTAGTCCCACGACTAAAAGTAGTGGGACTAAAACATGCTAGCCTCACCCATGCTTGGATCCAAATACTAAAAAGGCTAAAATCAAGTTAATGAGCATTTATTATCTTCCAAACCCTCCAATCCAGAACTCGCCTGTGTTAAAGGAGAGGAGTTAAATGAGTAGAGAGAGGACTAATCCACATTTTAGTAGGGGTACCCCTGACTAAATTTTTTTAGTCTCAAGACTAGTTTTAGCCCCTCTTTAGTCAGGGGTGCTTGGAACTTTAGCCTCTTAAAGAGACTATTTTTAGTCAGACTAAAATAAGTCCCTTGGATCCAAGCACCCTCTAAGCATCCTGGAATTCTTTGACAAAACTAAGCACCCTGAAATTCTTTGACAACTAAACTGCTGGCTATATGATGTTGGCCATATATATTGTACGTATATAATGTGAAGAAACGAGTGGTAGTACTATACCAACTAAAAGATGATATGTAAGAAATACTAGTATGTACGTATTGAAGAGTTAAAGTAACAAGAAGAAACATACCATAGTTCTGCTGGGGGCTCAGCACAACACACCGCCCTCAAATTAAATTAAGCACACCTGAAATTAAACTTTGCAACTATTCCGGTAGACACTGCCACCTTACTCGGAGTCCTCATCCACGTCCTTGACTTCGTCCTTGTCCCTGTTCCTCTTGGCCGATACTTCTTTGCTTGAACCGCACACTCTGTTGCTCTTCATCCAACCCTTGTAGATATTGAAGCAAAGGTAGCCATCCATTGCGGCGTAGTAGATGTGGTCTATATCTAGTAAATTCCGCTGCCATGCATGACGATGAAACGTGTAATGAGGTTTCTCCAGTTTATCGTTACGAAGGATGAACCATGGCTCCTGCCAGGGTCAGCATTGAAGGCTGACGAGAGGACACCAGGCGATTCTTCTAGAGGTCGAAGGTGTTGCCCACAATGAGGCCTATCCGATGCAGGACTTCTTTGTCATTACCAAAGTCTACAGTAACGATTTTGACTAGGTTGCTCTCGAGGAAGTCCTTAAAATCCTGGCACTCAACGTCAGCATGGCATATGTGGTAGACCAAGCATAAGTCATGCACGCAAACCTGGATCACGGCGGGCTTCTTCCTCTCTTCGTCCTTTAGATCCTTCTCTCGTCCCAGGACTGTGGTGTACTCAACATCTAGCCCAATAACCCACTCATCATCTGAGTTTTCGAAAATGCTTCTGAAGCGAGAAAGGCATCCTTTCACCGTCGAGGAAGAACGGGTGTAGATGACGTCGAACTCATCGCCGGTGATGGTTCTAACCTTGTACTCACCGCCGATCGTGGAGATTTGGGACGCCATGGATTTGGGAGGAGGGTTAGGATTAGTGGAACTGCCGTAATGTGAATGGACGGGACGACTATGAGCGAACCGCCGTAGTATTGAAGGACGTGCAGGGACGAGTAGGAGCGAACTGCCAGCGTGCGAACAGCAGGGTAGTGGCTTTCCATTCTCCCATGATACGGGCTTCCGAGAGCCCTTGGATGTGAGATTGAACGGTTGCACGGCGTGATTCTAGACCTATGGGTGAATATCCTATCCTGGAGGGTTATTCTGCAAATTTTCAGCAACTTAGCATGCGACCGTTTGATCTCAGATCCAAGGGCTGCCAACAGCCCGTATCATGGTCGCGCCTACCATGACCGCCGCGTCGCTCGCGCGGTCGCGCCCTTGGAGATTTAACACGGTGCGTTACGCTATCTGATGTTGGCATGTCATACATAGTCATCACTTAGTCACTCATACTACAGCAAGGTTGGCTATAAGTGTATTTTTTTACTGCTCTCTATCTCTTTCTTCGTACTCAAGGAAGAAACGGTGCTAAGCGCGTGTATTTATTGCATTTGCCAAGGAGTGACCTCTTCCAATGAAATGGTGTTGCTAAGTTTGCTTCATTTAATTAGCTATAGACTCAAAATTGTCTTTTCACCTAGGTACACGCTCTTAGCACCGTTTCTTCCTTGGGTCACCAAACTAGTCTCTCTCTTCTTGATTAACTTGCCACATCAGACTTTATGCTTATGTGGCAAGCTTAAGCACTTGTAGGAGCAAGTAAAAGTAAGTACAATAGTGTGCTTTACATGGCATTTTTGCATATGTGGAGGAAAGAGAGGCAAGGAAAAAGTGGAGAAGTGGGCTCTCATGCAAGAGCCAGCCTCTACTACATGGTGGAGCATTGGGAGAGGCACCTGTATGGAGGTGGTCAGGAATCTGGGAGACTCACGCCGGTCGTAGCGCCGCAGTTAAAATGATAATGGCAAGTCAAATCACGGGGCCCCACCTGTCCAGCAGTAACTCGCTGTCAAATCACACAGCCCTACGTTTGCAGCAGCCTACTCCCTCGTCTTCTCGCGTCTCTGTCGAACCGACTAGGCGGAACTACCCCGCCGCCTACCGCGCAGGAAAAGTCCCGCCCTCGACTTTTAAATAGTATATAGTATACTAATTTTGTATCCATGGATTGCGCCCGCACCATGGAGCAAAGCCTCTAGAAAACGGAGGAGAGACGGTGGTCTTGCAATAGAGAAGAGGGAGAGGCGAGATGGTGGTTTTGGAATGGAGATGATGGAGAGGAGAGGAGGTGGTTTTGCAATGGAGAAGAGGGAGAGGAACATGCGGCAGCGATTTAGGACTGGACGAGAGGGCCGGCGCGCTCTGACTGGATCAAAATGAAAATCAATTTGGTGACATGCATTCACATTTTGCTTGTCAAATACAGTACATGATCAAACTTTGACCCAAAATACGCGAGAAAACAAAAAAATACTTCCAAGACCAGCGCCGCTCTTCCGCTCTTCTCCTCTTAAACCACTGCCGCTCCTCTCCTGTTCCAATCTAAATGCAGCGCCGCTCCTCTCCTCTTCCATTTCAAAACCACTGCCCTCCTCTCCTGTTCTAGTCCAAAACCAGCATCGCTCCTCTCCCGTTCTAATCCAAAACTAGCGCTGCTCCTCTCCTCTTCCATTCAAAAACCACCACCGGTGAGTGAAGGTGCTGTGGAGAAGTAGATCGATGGAGGAGTACAACCGATACGTGAGGGTCGCAGACGGCGACCCTGTGAAGCTAGCTAGGATGTTGGAGATACAGTATTCGTTTGACAACAAGGACCAACTAGCGGTGACGGCGACATCCATGGCCAAATATCTACAACATAGCGAAAAGGCGGCGATACTCCCAGAGGGAGTCGCGTCGGAGTACATAGAGCTGCTCCTCTGGGCCATGGAGCAAACAGATTCACCGAATCTGATCGTGAGGGAGCGGTGGTCGGAGTATCGATCCCAGATGGAGCATCCACTAGAGATTGAAGGATCGAGCATCTACAGGGTGCCGTTTGTGAGGGTGTCCTGCCAGAGCGAGCCGGTGGAGTCTTCGTCGACCGAACCCAACTGCAAGAGGAGAAAAGCAGTTGGCCCGATGACGCTTCCCCGCCATCGTCTCCCTCGCCGTTCACATCGTCTCACAGGGCAGCTGTCTGCCGCCGAGGAATAGGAGGGGGCTGCCCCCCAGCACAATAGTCGGGCAGGTTGTGAATTGTCAGGAGGAGCTTAGGGTTGTCAGTATTTGCAGGTTGTGAATTGTGTTTTGTGTTGTGTATTTTGAGAGTACTTTCAGATATGAATGTCTTTTGAATTTCAGATTGCAGTATTGAGCATATGAAGTATTTTATGAATTCTAGATATCTATTTTTAGCACTTAAAAAATGTTGTTTCATAGGAGTATAAAAGTGCAGACAATGATTTCTCAGAGAAGAAACTGCAAGTTTTAGTTTCACATAAGAAACTGCAAGTTCAGTTTCAGATAAGAAACTGCAACTTTCAGAGGCAGAGCATTTATATTAACTCGGCCTTTTCAAACAGGGTTAACATCATGTTGGAAGTTTTATTCATGGTCGAAAATGGAACTACCAGCCAGTTAACATCATGCTGATCAACATTCATGCATAGCACATCTTCATATGATGCACAGTCAAAATGCCCGCACAATGTCGAGTGTGCGAAACACAGAGAAAACGAAGGACAAAGTTTTGGCAAGTGTTGGACGTGGTTTTGGGCTGCCCCGTCTAGGCTTTCATTTTTAACATGCGCAGCCCACGTCCTCGGATGGGAGGTCCATAGGCCTGTTTGTATTTTCTTAGGGCCGTCATGTATCGACCGGCCTATGGACCTCCCATCTGAGGTTTTATTTTTGGCAGCCCAATTTATGTATTTTTTGAAGAAAACACAGAGGTCTGTTCTATTTTTCTATATAAGAATAGGAACGTGAGGTCCAACTTATGTTTCCCTTCTAATTATATTATATATATTTAAATTATTTTATATGTTGACTGTTTAGTTCACATAATTGGCAAATAGATGACCGCTCTCGCGATCCCCTTCGCCCCCGGCACCACCTCCACCCTCGCCGCCGCCGCCGCCCCCGCCACTACCTCCACCCTTGCCGCCGCCATAGATCTCGCCGCCACCCCCCGCCTCCTGACTCCGGGCGCGCCTGCCCCCCTCAGCATGTTTGCTCGCGCGCCCCATGGAGTCGCCGGCCATATCCACGGGGGAATGGCTGGAAGACAGGCAGATGTACAAGATGCATCTCCCACATGTCTACAAAGCCTTCCCGCGGATGCTCCAGCCGCTCGACTCCGTCGCGCCGGCGGTGCTGCGGGAGACTCAAGGGAGGAGATGGAGGGAGCGGGCGATGCGAATCTGCGATGACGCTCTCTCTTGGACCCAGTGCACGCGCGAATGGAGGGAAGCAGAGGAGGAAGCTGCGAGGGAGGAAGCCAAGGAGGGACCAAATCCGTTCTCTCACTCACGCAGGTATGCTTGGATGTGCAAGGATCATGTGGATTGGGAGCTGCTGAATCTAGCCCCGCGGATCTACTTCGAAGGAGATTTCTCGGAGAAGCACAGGATGCCCCACCCTAGTGAGCCACCGATTGCATTCATTCGATGGGCGAAAGGAGAAGTGAATTTAGGAGATCCACGCCGTGCTGCGAGATGGGAATGCTTGACTGGACTCCTGCCCACCAGCATGCCATCGGAGCCGGAGCAGGTGGATCCCCTACCTTACCTCTCCCCCAAACCTGCAGAAGATTGAAATTAGGCTTGCAATCTACTTCAATTGAGCTGTCTGGTGGTTATTTCTGCTTCCTGAGAGACAACATCTGGCTGGAGGATGAGAAGGAACCAGGAACTCCGATGAATTTCCTCTATCACAATGGGGGGAGCGTCGTTTGGGCAGTGGTACGGCCCACCTCCGCCCCAAATGGGGGCACAATCTGGGCAGGCTCCTGTAATTGCCCAAGATCAATCTGCTGGTGGTTCTGACTCTCAGATCAGTGGGAAATCTCAAGGCAAGAATCAGCAAAAGAAGAGATAGGACATCCAGAAAACTGCTCCTGCCCCTGTTTCGGGCCTTATGGCATACTCTGAGGTGATTTGCTACAACTATGTGGAACCAGGGCATCATTTGGATAAATGTGTCAAGCACAAGAGTTGTTTTATCTGCAAAATGGTTACCCATAAAGTTAAGAATTGCCCCGTCAGAAGGAAAACCCACAGTTCTGCTAGATATGTTGGAAGTGCTGCTCCAGGATTATGTCCACCATTGACAAAATTTTCTGTGACACATAATTAGATAGTTTTTTCCCCTTTCTAGTTGTAGAGCTCTGTCCAGATGTGGTAGTGACCACACTCCTTTGCTCCGGGACTCTGGTCTTAACCAAACTCCAAAGAGCAATAGTTTTAAATTTGAAAGTGGTGGTTGCTTAGAGAAGATTTTACTGAGCTAGTCAGGAAAATCTGGAATGAGCCTACTGGGAGCAGCTGCCCCCTAGAAGATTGGTAGATCAAAATCAGGAGATTTAGAAGAACTACCAAAGGGTAGAACTCTAATGAGGAAGCTAATCTTAGAAGATACAAAAGGCTTCTCCTCCTTGAGTTTGATTCTCTAGATATTAAGGCAGAAACCACTGACCTCTCCGAGGCTGAGACTAATAGATTAAACTTTGTCCATGGAGAGCTCAAGAAAATTTGGCTTCAAGAAGAAATCAAAGCCAAACAGAGGTCTAGAGATAGGAACATTAAGGAGGGTGATAGAAATACTGCTTACTTCCATGCAGTAGATAACCAGAGGAGGAGGAAAACCCTCATTCACTCCCTTCATGACCCTAATGGCCCTGTTACTGAGGTAGATGAGATGCTGAAAGTGGCTAGTGACTTCTACAAAGACCTGTTTAAGAAAGAAAACCCTTCTAGGTTCTCTTTATAAAACAATTTTTTCTCTGCTTTTGAAAAAGTCTCTCCTGCTGAAAATGAGCTGCTAGAAGCCCCTTTTTCAGAGACAGAGGTGAAGGAAGCCATTTTTAGCTCTTATCCTGATGGGGCTCCTGGTCCTGATGGGATTCCCTTCTTGTTTTACCAGCATTTTTGGGACTTGGTGAAAAATGATATCTTAGATCTTTTCCAAGCCTTTCATAGAGGAGAGTTGGATCCAGCAACTTACTCATGGGGGGTCTGTTGGGGTCAAGTTAAATAACTGTGAAAGTGATTTTTTCCTTGCTGGTAAAGGCCTTAGGCAAGGTGACCCCATATCCCCACTTTTGTTTAATTTAGTAGTGGACGTTCTTACTAAAATGCTGAGCAAAGCTGCTGATCATACTCTGATTGCAGGGCTCTGTCCTGAGGTCTGCCCTGGTGGCATCATCTGCCTTCAGTATGTAGATGATACCATCCTTTTCTTAGACAATGACTCCACACATGCTAGCAATCTGAAAACTGTTCTAACCTGGTTTGAACAAGTCTCAGGCATGAGAATCAACTACTCTAAAAGTGAACTCATCCCTATCAACATGGATAATCAGGAGTTAGCTGACTTCCTCTCTATTCTAGTCTGTAATAAAGGTAACTTCCCCATTAAGTACCTAGGTATCCCTCTCCACTATGATAAACTAAGGAGAGAGGATATCCAACCCCTTCTGGATAAAATCATTAAAAGGATTGCTGGGTGGAGGGGCAAACTTCTCTCTTACAGAGGTAGATTGATCCTCATACAAGCTTGTTTGGCTAGCATTCTAGGGTATCTCCTCTCCTTCTTCAAGTTCCCTAAATGGGCAGTGAACCTCATGAATTCTCAGATGTCTCATTGCTTGTGGAATGATTTTGAGGGAAATAGGAAGCTACACCTTGCTAATTGGGCCCTAGTCTCTATGAAAAAAGATTTTGGAGGCCTAGGCATACCTAACCTCCAAGAAATTAACATCTGTCTTCTAGGGTCTTGGATTAAAAGATTATATGAGGAAGACCTGAAACCCTCGAAGCTTCTTATTGCCCATAAATACCTAGGAAATAAACCTAATATTTTTGTCCCTTCCTCCAACCCTAAGACCTCTAGATTCTGGAAAGGATTAAAATCTATTATGTATGCTATGAAATTTGTCTACAGATGGAACATAGGGGATGGGAGCAGAACCAGGTTCTGGGAAGATACTTGGTTTGGCACACCCCCTAGCAGTCCAATTTTGGCCTATTTACTCTGTCCGCAATGTGCTTAACAAAAGTGTCAATGAAGTTTGGGACGGTCAATGCCTAAAACTCTCTTCTAGAAGGAACTTTAGTGGTAGTCTCATGGAACAATGGTTCTAGTTGGAGGAAATTGCCAAAAGAATTACCTTTACTGCTGAGCCGAATGCCCTGATTTGGCAGCTGGACAATAAGGGGAAGTATTCCTCCAGCTCCCTCTATCATGTTATCAACTTTAGAGGGGTTCAACCCGTGTTTATCCTCGCAGTCTGGAAATTGAGAGTTCCCCCTAAAATTCATGTATTTCTCTGGCTTCTCTCCAAAAACAAAGTGATGACTAGGGATAACCTTAGGAAGAGACACATCATCAAACCCCTTGATTGTGTTTACTGCTTGGAACAAGAGTCTTGATCTCACCTATTTTTTGAATGTATAGTTGCTAAACATCTCTGGGCCCACATTGAGGAATATTTCTCTAGTCAGATTGGCTCATCCTTCGAATCTGTTGCCAGATTCTAGATTGCTACCAAAAAGTGCTCAGTTTTAAACACTGTTAGCTCAGCTGTCCTTTGGTGCCTCTAGAAATATAGAAATGCTATGATTTTCAGTAACACCTCCTGGATTTCCATTCCACAGGTCTTGAGGTTGATCAGGAACATGGTGAGGAACTGGGCGATTCTCTCCTCCGGATCGGACAAGGACAAGTTGATGAGCTTCGTGGAAACCCTAACAAGATCCCTCTAGAAACCGTTGGCGATCACTTGTGGCTGAACAAGGCTCGACCTGCTCTCGGGCTAGACCCGTGGGCTCGTCTCAAGATCTCTAATGAAGATGATGAGCACCTGGCACCGAAAAAGAGGGACATCCACCATGCTACGCCTTCCAGCCTGGTGTCTCCGCTTGCTTACTGGTCGCCGCAGGCTGACACGGCCCCTCGGCTGAAGACCATGAAGGCTTCGCTGGACGCTCCTTGTGTCATTTGAGTGCTCTATCCGCTCTGCCTTTGGCAACGCTCGGGTGATTTGTGTTATTCAGAGAACTTGTTCATCCACCCCCTAGTTTGTAGCTTTTCTACCTTTGCTTTCGAACTGCTCTTTGAGCCGCTGTATCAGAATATGTTGTGGTTTCGTTCTCAACAATGGAACCGGGGAGATGCTCCCTGTTTTTCTAAAAAAATATATTTTATATGTTATTATATAAAGCTTGGTAAGACTGTAAATTTAAGGAAGAATGTAATAATATCACTTATTATTTAAATATATTTATAACAAAATGGTCAGCCCCTTTTTATTTTTTGATCACATTGCTGGCCCAACCCAACATTATAATTAGAATCAGCCCAGCAAAATCGTGTATTTCGAGAAAGTGCAAATGGGCTGTAATTTTTTAGGAAATAAAATAAACAGGCCGCATGGACGCTACATTATTTGTTCACCCAGCCCAGCTAATGGCTGTAATTCAAAAAAAAAGATCAAATTGATTGTAAATTCTACCGCGCAAAAAAAGACTGTAAATTCTGAAAAAATGGGTTGAATACGTGCCATATTTTTGGAGGCTGAAATGTGGGCCAATAGGTCGAAGCCAATGCAAGTCGTTGTCAATTTAGTCAAAAAATGATTCTGACATGTTATCCGTTGGATTTACATCCAACAACCGGCATCCATCTTCAATCTCTCGTCTTCTTCCTCCAGCACTGCCGGGACCACCTCCCACCTCCTGCTGCTAGCAGCTCTGCTTAGCATGCTTCGCTATGAAGCGCTACTCCACCGTTGGCCAGGCCATCCCTCCACCCCTCCACACCTCCTGTTCTTCTCCACTGACTGCCGAACCATACTACACTAGAACCAGTTAACCCTCATACACCTCTCTGTCTTCGACTCTACTCCCGCGTCTTCCCATCTCCGGCTTGTTGCTGTCCGGGGCCTCGCCGTCGTCCACCACCTTGGATGCGCTCGGCACGGCGTGGTCAATGTGGTCAACTAACAACACCATCGGGAGTAGACTGTGCATGGAGAGGCTGACAGCTGGGTCCACGGCCGCACACAAGGAAATGCCTCCTTATTACGCGCAAAATAATGATTCCTCCACCTGACATCTGGGACCCACCGGAAGGGCCTCTGTATTTCACGAAATAAAGTTCCCCCGCTGACATGTCAGACCCACCAGCTATCTTCGCACGCAAGGAAGTGCCTCCTTATTATGCACAAAAAAATGAATATTCCCCCTGCCAGCTGGAACCCAGCATAGTGGGAGGCTGACTTGTGGGCCTACCAAGTTGACGGGGATGGAGGGCTTTGTCAACTTAGTCAATATGAACGATTCTAGCTCCTGTTACCATACGATATTCATCCAACGGCCGTAGTGCTTCTTCAACCTCTGGTCTTCTTGCTCCAGCCGCCCAAACCAGCGCCGGTCGTGCCACGTGCTCCTGCCTCCCGTGGCCGGTTGTGATGCCGCGGAGGCCTCACCGCCCCCTTCTACTCCAACCGCTGGCCAGGCCATCCCTCTACTCACCCACACCCCATGTTCTTCTGCGGCGACAACAGCCTCACGCCGCAGCCGAACCAGTGAACCCTCGTACTCCTCTTCGCGTGGGCATCCACTGTTGTGTCTTCCCCGGCTCCGAGTTGTCCCCTTCCTAGTCCTCGCTGTCGTCCATCGCCCTAGTGCTCTCGGTGTGGCGTGGTCAACGTGGTCAATGACCGGCTTCCATTGGAAGAGTACTATACGTGGAGAGGCTGACAGCTGGGTCCATGGCAGCCGCAAGGAAGTGCCTCCTTATTACGTGGAAAATAATTATTCCTCCACCTGACAGCGGGGACCCACCGGACGGGCCACCAGTATTTTGCAAAAAAAAATCGTTTCCCCCTGACTGCTGGGACCCACCGGACGGGCCACCGTATTTCACGAAAAAATGTTCCCCCGCTGTCAGCTCGGACCCACCGGAAGTGCCTCCTTATTACACAGAAAAAAATGAATACTCCCCCGGCTAGCTGGGGCCCACCTTGCTGGGAGGCTAACTTGTGGGCCTACTAAGTTGACGGGGACGAAGGGCTTTGTCAACTTAGTCAATATGAACGATTCTAGCTCCAGTGACCGTACGATGTCGATCCAACGGCCGTACTGCTTCTTCAACCTCTGGTCTTCTTGCTCCAGCCGCCCAAAGCAGCGCCGGTCGTGCCGCATGCTCCTGCCTCCCGTGGCCGACTGTGCTGCCGCAGAGGCCTCACCGCCCCCTACTATTCCCACCGCTGGCCAGGCCCTGCGGGGACGGCAGCCTCACACCACAGCCTCACATGTGAATCCTCATAGTCCTCTCCGTGTGGGCTTCAACTGCCGCGTCGTCCCCTTCCTAGGCCTCGTTGTCGTCCACCGCCGTGGTGCTCTCCGCGCGGCGTGGTCAACGTGGTCAAGGAATGACTTCCATCGAAAGAGTACTTGTCAGGACCCCGACTCGATGACACATCGATCTAGCCTGTAACACCTCATATCACTTTGCGGCCTCACGCACGGTATCCCCACGGGTGTCGCCTTACCTTTGCCCGGGACCGTTTGCGCCTTTTGGCTCATGTATATGATAGTGTCGCTAGCATCCATATGTTAAGGAGCCCGGGCTGACATGACTAGTTTTAAACCCAAAGTGGCACAGACTTACAGGGACAGGCATCCATGACCCAGCTTCGAACGTGTCGGTCATCAGCAAGAGGGTCCGGGCTGTAGCACTGGGCTAGCAGGACTCCAGTAAACCGGGCTGTAGCGGGCTAACAGGACTCCGGTACTCAATGCATGACATTTCCCCGAAGGGACAGACACAGGAACGAAGAAGGACACATGCCGGCCAGCCTAAGTGTTCCAGAGCAGTAGCAAGCTACCATGGCTCAGTGGTAACACTAGGAGACATTTCCCGGTAAGAGAGGCTACTAAAGATAAACAACTAGATAGTTAGATCCCACACATACCAAGCATTTCAATAGCATACACATAGTATGCTCGATATGTGCAAATACAACATGGCATCACAACATAACTCTACGACACAAGTACTTTATTTAAGGCTCAGGGAGCCATACATAATCATACACACAGGTACGGGTCACACGACCCAGCATTCAAGTCATACAGTCATACAAACCAGCAGCGGAAGTAACTTGTCTGAGTACAGACAACTAGTAAAATAAAAGAGGCTTGGAAAGCCTCGCTATACTACGTGGTCCTTCACAAGCTCAGGATCACCACCTGGGCCTTAGCCTACTCATTGATGTCAACGTCTACGTAGAACCCATCAGAAGGGGTTGCAGCGTCTTCTGTAAAAATGTAAATTATAGCAACATGAGTACAAAGGTACTCAACAAGACTTACATCAGATCCTACATACATGCATATTATCAAGAAGGGTTGGTGGAGTTGTTGCAGCAACCCAGCTTTGACTCTTGGCTAGGCTAACCTACGAGACTCCAACTTGAAATGGTTTTGCGTACACGAGTCCACTACTCACCACTTCAATACACCACCGAGGATCCACCTCCGTCTTCCTACGGAAGAGCCATCCTCGGCACTCACACTTATCTTGAGGCTTTTAGTAGTTTCCATTTACTTGTCTATGAACTGTATAGGCAACCAAGTAGTCCTTTACCGCGGACGCGGCTATTCGAATAGATCATGATAACCCTGCAGGGGTGTACTTCTTCATACATGTTTCCACCACTTAGCGTCTGCACACGACATGTGCTCGGCAGACTTCAAGCGAAAGCCGACGTGGGTGTAGACCACGACCTACCTAAACACCTAAGCCTCTAGTCCAGGTTTATCGCCTATCCAGGTTCCATCCGCAGGGAGTCCGGCCGAGGTTTCCCATACGACCCCGAACGATGTGAACAGGGTTCCCGAGATACCTAACGGGTATTCGGTACACCGTGCCACGTACCTACCGCATCACAGCCCACCCCTACGGTCAGCGCTGTCCACGGCCTCCAGTAGGCTACAAACACCAGAAACTACTTGCAACTCCTGGACAGAGAGCTAGGGTGAATAAGAAGTCGAGCGGGGTCATATTTCAGGGCCCAATGCATGGTAGTAGCTGTATCTTAAATCACACATACAGATCTCAGTGCTTAAGGTCGGCTTCAATGAAACAACCCACCATGTACTCCTACATGGCCTCTCATCGATGCCTTTACCAAATCGTGTTCACCACACCACTCTCATTACCGACATAATCATTTCACTCTAGTCACCACCCAGATGAACCAGACCTGACACGACTCTAAGCATAGCAGGCATAGCAAGGTAGGAACAACACATACATATGGCTCAATCAACTCCTACACATGCTAGTGGGTTTCATCTAGTTACTGTGGCAATGACAGGTCATGCAGAGGAAATGGGTTCAACTACCGTAGCACACAACAGTTTGAAACATGTTGTCTTAATGCAGTAAAAGAGAGCAGGAGCGAGAACATGGGATTGTATCGATATGATCAAATGGTTGGTTGCTTGCCTGATGGTTCGATGCACTGATACGGTTCTTTGTTAGGGTAATCACGGTACTCCTCGGGGGCAGAACCTGCCGCAAAGAACACCGATACACAACCATCACCAAACAATGTGCAACAATATGATGCATGCATGAAACATAGCAATATGAGTGTGTTGGGCTAATGCAACTAAGACCAGAAGGGTTTGAACCAATTTGAATCAAAGATTCAAATTTCAAACTCAAACATGGCCTTTTAAAGTGCTTTTCCTTGTTCTGCATTAAACATCAGGTTAACTTGTTTAATCATGCATGAAAATAGTACAGATGGATAGATTGGATTTTTCTGATCATTTTTCATATATAATTTGTCTGATTTGGAGTTACAGAATAAAAGTTATGAATTTTTGAAGTTTAAACTATATTCTGGAATTTCCTATATTAGATTAATTCCAGAAAATCAATTATTGCGTCAGCCTGACGTCAGTGTGACGTCAGCAGGTCAACGGAACACGTCCGGGTCAAACCTGACAGTGGGTCCCGCGTGTCAGTGTGATTAGATTATATAAAGTTTAATTAAAACTAAACCTGTTTAATTAACAGGGCTGGGCCCCACCTGTCATTGACTCAGGGGAGTCAACCAGGGCCCACCCGTGGTCAAACCCGGGTCGGCTGCACCGGCGTTTAGCCGCCGGCGAGCCCAACGCGGCGGCGGAAGTGGTTTTGGCCGTTTCGGCCACCAAATGGGTCGCGGAGACCACCGGAGTGGAGCTGAGGACGAGCCGCAGCTCTTGGTGGAGTCCGTTGGGGTCGGGGTGGCCGGAGTTGGCGCCAGCGATGACTTTGGCGGCCACCGGGGTTCGGCCAAGGACGAACTTGACGCTAGAGGGGTCGGTGAGGCTCGGGGAGTGGCTAGCTAGGTGCTAAGTGACACGGTGAGCATGATGGACACCAGTTTGTGGCCGGAGGGTGACCGGGAGCACGTCGGCGACGAGCTCCACGGCGGTGGGTGCGGTTGAGCTCCGGGAGGTCGCTACACGGCTCGGGAGCAAGAACGGAAGGGAGGGGAAGATGGCTAAGCTCACAGTGAGTGCGATGAAGCCCTTGGTGCGGCCGGGGATGGACCGGAGCGACGACGGCGTTGAAGGGGATCTCCGGCGACGGCGGTTCGGGCGAGGTCGTTGCGGTGGACTCGGGCGTTGCGAGCGCTCGGGGCTCGGCTGCTCGATGAAGTGGACAGCGGCGGAGCTCCTGGACACGAAGAGAGGACGCACGGGTGGCGGGGAGCACGGCTACGACGAAGGCACGGCGATGGTGGCGTCGGCCATGGCGGGGGAGCGCAAGGGGGAGGAGATGGAGAGGAGAGGGGGTGTCTGGGGGGTTCGGGGGAGCGAGGGAGGCCGGTCCACGACGTCACCGGGCGAGGGGAGCGGTGAGGCGGCGAGCAGGTGCGTGGCGCGCGCTGTGGTTGCCGTCGGGCACCTGCCTGCCTGCCTGGCCGGCAAGCAGCTCGCTAGAGCGGCGCTGGGCTGGGCCAGCAGGTGGGCCAGGTGCTGGGCGCCAGGTAAGTTTTTCCATTTCTTTCTGTTTTCTGTTTTTTTAATACTTCTGCAACTTTGTTGAATTAAATAAAATACTTAGGCAACTCCTAAAATCACCAAACTACTCCTGGTCCATAGTTGGATTATTTCCAACATGAAACATTTTAGTTTGGAGATATTTGAGCATTTAAATATTTTATATAATTTTAAATGCCCAAATTCAAATATTTATGATTTAATTCAAAAACCCTAAGATGGCCTAGGAAAATGTGCATCACTTTTGGCAGAGGTTCTGAACCAAGACAAAAATGATGGGCATTTTAGAAGGGCATTTCAGGTTCATTGAAAAAGTTTTTAGTAAACCCTAGTTGGTTTCTGAGGGGACTGGGGGTTCTGTCATCCCCATTTCAGGTTTCTGGTGAAAGAATAAACATGATGCAACACTCTAATGCATGACTAGCTAGGGTGTGACAGTACTGTACGTGGAGAGGCTGACAGCTGGGTTCACGGCCACAGCCCAGTTTTTTTGTGATGTGCCAAGTATGTCGCTTTGTCAGGCCTGTTGGGCTGCAAATCTTTCAAGACGAGGAGAGCTTTCATTCGGCTGGCCAAGAAAATGGCCCATCAATAATGAGCAATGGGTTTTACATTATTAAAACACATCAAACCGGCAATTAGTTTCAAATATCTTTTTTTTTCATTTCAAGATTTTAAATTACATTAATTTTTATGCATGGAGAATTTGTTGGATTTTATATTGATATACATTTATTTTTAAAATCAGCTTGAATGTGAGTCGAAATTGCGGGATTGGGCTGTTTTCAACTTTTCACGAACGATGCGAACTTGCTCTTCTGCTTCCTGAATCATATCCAGGCCAAAGAATTGTCTTTCCCCGGTCTCTGACCAGTTAAGGGGTGTTCGACACCGTCGTCCATAGAGAACTTCAAAAGGGGCTTTACCCAAGCTAGATTGATAGCTGTTGTTGTAAGCAAATTCGGCAAATGGAAGGCATTTCTCCCACTCCATTCCGAAAGAGATAACAGAGGCTCGAAGCATGTCTTCTAGAATCTGGTTGACGCGTTCTACTTGACCACTCGATTGAGGGTTAAAAGCGGTGCTAAAGGAAAGGCGGGTTCCCATAGCGTTTTGGAAACTTTCCCAAAATCGAGAGGTGAAAAGACTTCCTCGATCCGAGTTAATTTCCAAAGGAACACCATGGAGAGACACTATTCGGGAGATGTATAAGTCTGCCAGCTGACTAGCGGTTATACTCTCACGAACAGGTAAGAAATGGGCCACTTTGGAAAGATGATCGACAACGACAAATATAGCATTATTCCCTCTCCTGGTCCTGGGAAAACCGGTAATGAAATCCATACCAATTTTATCCCATTTCCATTCAGGAATAGCTAGGGGTTGAAGGGTGCCAGCAGGCCATTGATGCTCTGCTTTTACACGACGACAGACGTCGCAATTAGCAATATACTGAGCAATTTCTCTCTTCATCCTAGTCCACCAGAACCTCTGGCGTAGGTCCTGATACATCTTGGTACTACCGGGATGAATGGTGAGAGGAGATTCATGAGCCTCCTTAAGGATCAACTGCCGTAGATGCTGGTTCTTGGGAACCACTAAACGGTTCCCAAAGTACACAACACCATGATCATTTGTGGAGAAACAACTAGCACCTCCGCTAGCAATGTTCTCCTTGATTTTAGATATTCCCTTATCTCGCTTTTGGGCAGCGATGATTTGATCCGTAAGAGTAGGTTTCGCTACCAAGGTGGAAAGAAATCCTTGAGGAACAATGTGAAGGTTAAGCTTCCGAAATTCCTCATGGAGAAGCGGTTGACCTTGTTGTAACATCAGGTTGTTACAATAAGATTTACGACTTAGCGCATCAGCCATGACGTTGGCTTTCCCTCGGGTGTAGGTTATTCCTAAGTCGAAATCTGTGATCAACTCAACCCAACGTCTTTGCCTGAGATTCAAATCCGGTTGGGTGAAAATGTACTTCAGACTTTGGTGATCAGTGAATATTTCGCAACGATTACCGAGGAGGTAATGTCGCCAGGTTTTAAGTGCATAGACTACGGCTGCAAGCTCTAGATCATGAGTAGGATAATTCTCTTCATGTGGGTGCAATTGCCGTGAAGCGTAAGCAATTACGTGTCGATCTTGCATGAGAATGCAACCTAGTCCTTGTCGCGAGGCGTCGCAGTAGATAACAAAGTCCTTAGAGAAGTCTGGCGGTACCAGAACGGGAGCAGAAGTCAGGCGTCTTTTCAGTTCCTGAAAGCTGTGCTCACATTGTGGAGTCCATTCAAACTTTTTATCCTTCTTAAGGAGTTCGGTTAGAGGTTTAGCAACTTTGGAGAAGTTCTCGACAAAGCGACGACAGTAGCTCGCTAGGCCAAGGAAACTCCGAACTTGCTTGACCGTTTCAGGTGGAGTCCAATTAAGGACGGCTTGAACTCGCTCAGGGTTAACAGCAATACCTTTACCAGATATTACATGACCCAGATAGGTCACTTCTGACAACCAAAATTCACATTTGGAAAACTTGGCATAAAGGCGGTGCTCTCGAAGTTTCTTCAACACTAGCCTTAGATGTTCGGCATGTTCTTCCTCGTTCTTGGAGTAGATGAGTATATCATCGAGGTAAACCACGACGAATTTATCCAAATACTCCATGAAGATTGAGTTCATTAACCGAGAAAAGGTGGCTGGAGCGTTGGTTAAACCGAAGGACATGACGGTGTACTCGTATTGGCCATAACGAGTAACAAAGGCCGTTTTAGGAATGTCCCCGTTTCTGATTTTGATTTGATGGTAGCCCAACCTCAAATCCATTGTGGAGAAGACTGAGGATCCAGCGAGCTGATCATACAGGTCGTTGATCCTAGGGAGCGGATATTTGTTCTTGACTGTGACCAAATTGACAGGTCGGTAATCTACAACCATCCGGTCCGTACCATCCTTCTTCTTGATGAAGAGGACAGGGCAAGCCCACGGAGATGAACTAGGTCGGATGAAACCCTTTTTCAAGGACTCATCGAGTTGTTTCTTAAGCTCGGCTAGTTCTAGTGGTGCCATCTTATAGGGTCTTCTAGCAATCGGAACGGTTCCTGGAATGAGGTCTATTACGAACTCAACATCCCTGTCGGGTGGAACACCTGGCAATTCCTCTGGGAAAACATCCGGAAAGTCACGGACTACCGGGACGTCCTCAAGATCTGGCAAAGGGCTGGCGTTAAGAGAATATAACTGTCGCTTGGCTATTCGGGTCAAGACATTGACTATCTTCCCCGAAGGATGGGTAAGTTGAACAGTCCTAGAGAAGCAATCAATTTGGGCATGATGAACTGACATCCAGTCCATACCCAGAATGATATTAATATCTGAAGATTTAAGGGCTATCAAAGATGCGAGGAAAACAAGTCTGTCGACTTGGATTTCATTTCCATGGCTTACTCTAGAAGTTTGCCATTTGGATCCCGGAGTTTGAATTACCATAGAGGTTGGCATGTCACAGAATGCGATGTTATGCAAACGAGCATAATTTTCGGATATAAAAGAATGAGAGGCTCCTGTATCGAAAAGAACAGATGCCGGGTGGCAATTAACAAGAAGCATACCAAGAACGACGTTGGGATCCTCTTGAGCTTCCTCGGCAGAGATACAGTTGACATGGCCACGTGCAGCGGTGGCCGGCTTGGCGTGGAACACTTTCCCTGTCGGCTTGCCACGGCCAACAGCTTTAGCAGATTGGTTGGGGTTGGTCTGGGGACACTCACGCATATAGTGACCAGATTCCCCACACTTGAAACAAGTTACGGAACTGGTACGTGGAGGAGCATTGTTGGTTGGACCACCATAGGGCTTGGCTGGTGCAGACTGTTGAACGGGGTGAGGCACCTGGAAGGATGGCCTCGGTGTGAACCTGGATGGCAGGGCAGTGTTGGGCACCCACACGCGGTGCTTCTGAGGACCAGCACCGGATGAGGAACCCACGTCACGGCCATGCTTGCGTGTTGCGTCATAATCAGTCTGACCAGTCTCAGCACTGATGGCCTTGTTAACAAGTTTCTGAAAGGATGTGCACTCATGCAGACGGAGGTCGCGGCGAAGCTCAGGACTAAGCCCCTTACGGAACCTTGCTTGCTTCTTGGCATCGGTAGAAACTTCCTCAGTGGCATATCGTGCGAGGTTACCAAACTCCCTGCTGTAAGCATCCACAGAGAGTCGGCCCTGAGTGAAACTGCAAAATTCCTCACGTTTACGGTCCATGAGACCCTCCGGAATGTGATGTTCACGGAAAGCCTCGTTGAATTCAGCCCAAGTAGTGACATGGCCCGCTGGGCGCATAGCTCCATAATTATCCCACCATAGACTAGCGGGGCCTTGAAGATGATATGCAGCAAAGGTGACCTTGTCGGCCTCAGCTACTAGCGCGGAACGCAGCTTGTGAGAGATACTGCGAAGCCAGTCATCAGCGTCGAGAGGCTCGACGGAGTGGTGGAATGTGGGTGGATGTAACTTGATGAAATCACCGCGTGACACCACGTTAGTCCTCTGATGGTGTGCTGTGTTCTGTTCAATACGCTCCAACAAACGGTTGGTCTCCCGCTTGTTTCTTTCGGCTTCCATCATAACCTCGGCTGGGGAAGGAGGATGAGGCAGATTTGCATTCCTGACTTCACTGCCTTCGGCCTGCTCTTGAGGAGCAGGGTTAGTGCGCGTGTTGACCATCCTAGGTAAACAAGACAATGATTTAGTCAGAATGATAAAATTCCGACATAGGATACAGAATGTAAGGAATAACTCGGAATGCAAGATGATCATCCGTATGACATGGTAGATACAGAAACTGCTTCTTTATTCCATTGTCATACACACCATACAGGGTTTAGTACAAGACCAAACAAGGTACTATTATGGTGAAAAAAAGGATTACATCTCATCGGAGGCATTCCAAGCTCCTATACATTATTTTTCTACACCTCCGGAATGCGATACAACTAGGTCATATCCCACGAGTCACGCAGGATGATAGACGACACAGCTAACACGAACTAGTGATACTACCACTAACTCAGACCGATCCGTAGTAGTCCTCGTAGAAGTCACCTCCATAGCCTGGAAGGTCAACATGATCATCCGGAAACAGACGATCTCGCGGAGCTTGTGGACCATAGGGACCAGGATGAGGTCTTGGACCAACAGACGGTGGCCTGCGGGGACCGCGAGGTGGGGTGATGCCTCCTACATCACGCCAACCCATCACGTCTGGCAGAGCAGATCTCACAGGATAGAGATCGCGCATATCCGAATATCCAGCTTGCACCGCCGGTGCAAACCGAGTCAATGTGGCCCAATGGTCAGCACGGGTATTGAAGAGCTCTAACCTCAAGGCCCGATTTTCACGGTCCTTATCCTCGAGCATCTCAGCAGTAGTGCGAGTCCGTGAATCCTCCTGGGTGGGGTCAGCATAGATAGCCTGGAGATACCCTTGTGCTCCCGGAAGTGATCCTGGCATATACCGGAAATCAGAGTCCCGAAATAGGCCAGACCTGACTCGCATGATGGTCATCATAGAGTAGGCGGCGTCCTGCACAGCCATCTCAATAGTAACCCCGAGTCCATAGGAGCAGTGAAGGGGCTCGGTGGACCCATGATAAGATGGAAATATCCTGACAGTGCAGAGATACTGGCTTTGATTAAAGTCTCGGAATTGCTCTTCAACCGTGTACTCAGGATACCAACGGTATCCAGCCTCAGTCATTACTCTGACCAACATGGCGGTATGACCGGGTACATCTAGGCATCGAGTCAGGCGAACCACTTGATTGAGGTCGCGAGTGGCCATCTGAGAACACAATCATAATGCAAAGGCATTAGAATTTCTAACAAAATTTCGGCAGCATAACAGCTGTAATTGCTCAAGAAGGATTTTGGGACATTTTGACAAAGGATTTCATACACACTCAACATCATCATATCAAGTTCTGAGTCCATCCTAGCAACATAATGTGGTAGTAGAATTGAACTAGGCTTGTGTCCATCAAACCTATAAGGTACTACTGATTAGTAACACGTGATCCTGATAGAGAGAATAGATCCTAATTCCTTAACCCCCGGTGGAAGAATAGACTGACTCAGATCAGAATGTCATAAGATAAAGGAGTAAAAAGAGCCTTACATTCCAACCGACAAACAATTCCCCTACATATAGCTAAAGAATTTCTAGACTCAACATCGACCGGTTTGGCTTGGAGAACCTACAGGCAGTCCTGGCTCTGATGCCAACTCTGTCAGGACCCCGACTCGATGACACATCGATCTAGCCTATAACACCTCATATCACTTTGCGGCCTCACGCACGGTATCCCCACGGGTGTCGCCTTACCTTTGCCCGGGACCGTTTGCGCCTTTTGGCTCACGTATATGATAGTGTCGCTAGCATCCATATGTTAAGGAGCCCGGGCTGACATGACTAGTTGTAAACCCAAAATGGCACAGACTTACAGGGACAGGCATCCATGACCCAGCTTCGAACGTGTCGGTCATCAGCAAGAGGGTCCGGGCTGTAGCACTGGGCTAGCAGGACTCCGGTAAACCGGGCTGTAGCGGGCTAACAGGACTCCGATACTCAATGCGTGACATTTCCCCGAAGGGACAGACACAGGAACGAAGAAGGACACATGCCGGCCAGCCTAAGTGTTCCAGAGCAGTAGCAAGCTACCATGGCTCAGTGGTAACACTAGGAGACATTTCCCGGTAAGAGAGGCTACTAAAGATAAACAACTAGATAGTCAGATCCCACACATACCAAGCATTTCAATAGCATACACACAGTATGCTCGATATGTGCAAATACAACATGGCATCACAAGATAACTCTACGACACAAGTACTTTATTTAAGGCTCAGGGAGCCATACATAATCATACACACAGGTACGGGTCACACGACCCAGCATTCAAGTCATACAGTCATACAAACCAGCAGCGGAAGTAACTTGTCTGAGTACAGACAACTAGTAAAATAAAAGAGGCTTGGAAAGCCTCGCTATACTACGTGGTCCTTCACAAGCTCAGGATCACCACCTGGGCCTTAGCCTACTCATTGATGTCAACGTCTACGTAGAATCCATCAGAAGGGGTTGCAGCGTCTTCCGTAAAAATGTAAATTATAGCAACATGAGTACAAAGGTACTCAGCAAGACTTACATCAGATCCTACATACATGCATATTATCAAGAAGGGTTGGTGGAGTTGTTGCAGCAAGCCAGCTTTGACTCTTGGCTAGGCTAACCTACGAGACTCCAACTTGAAATGGTTTTGCGTACACGAGTCCACTACTCACCACTTCAATACACCACCGAGGATCCACCTCCGTCTTCCTACGGAAGAGCCATCCTCGGCACTCACACTTATCTTGAGGCTTTTAGTAGTTTCCATTTACTTGTCTATGAACTGTATAGGCAACCAAGTAGTCCTTTACCGCGGACGCGGCTATTCGAATAGATCATGATAACCCTGCAGGGGTGTACTTCTTCATACATGTTTCCACCACTTAGCGTCTGCACACGACATGTGCTCGGCAGACTTCAAGCGAAAGCCGACGTGGGTGTAGACCACGACCTACCTAAACACTTAAGCCTCTAGTCCAGGTTTATCACCTATCCAGGTTCCATCCGCAGGGAGTCCGGCCGAGGTTTCCCATACGGCCCCGAACGATGTGAACAGGGTTCCCGAGATACCTAACGGGTATTCGGTACACCGTGCCACGTACCTACCGCATCACAGCCCACCCCTACGGTCAGCGCTGTCCACGGCCTCCAGTAGGCTACAAACACCAGAAACTACTTGCAACTCCTGGACAGAGAGCTAGGGTGAATAAGAAGTCGAGCGGGGTCATATTTCAGGGCCCAATGCATGGTAGTAGCTGTATCTTAAATCACACATACAGATCTCAGTGCTTAAGGTCGGCTTCAATGAAACAACCCACCATGTACTCCTACATGGCCTCTCATTGATACCTTTACCAAATCGTGTTCACCACACCACTCTCATTACCGACATAATCATTTCACTCTAGTCACCACCCAGATGAACCAGACCTGACACGACTCTAAGCATAGCAGGCATAGCAAGGTAGGAACAACACATACATATGGCTCAATCAACTCCTACACATGCTAGTGGGTTTCATCTAGTTACTGTGGCAATGACAGGTCATGAAGAGGAAATGGGTTCAACTACCGTAGCACACAGCAGTTTGAAACGCGTTGTCTTAATGCAGTAAAAGAGAGCAGGAGCGAGAACATGGGATTGTATCGATATGATCAAATGGTTGGTTGCTTGCCTGATGGTTCGATGCACTGATACGGTTCTTCGTTAGGGTAATCACGGTACTCCTCGGGGGCAGAACCTGCCGCAAAGAACACCAATACACAACCATCACCAAACAATGTGCAACAATATGATGCATGCATGAAACATAGCAATATGAGTGTGTTGGGCTAATGCAACTAAGACCAGAAGGGTTTGAACCAATTTGAATCAAAGATTCAAATTTCAAACTCAAACATGGCCTTTTAAAGTGCTTTTCCTTGTTCTGCATTAAACATCAGGTTAACTTGTTTAATCATGCATGAAAATAGTACAGATGGATAGATTGGATTTTTCTGATCATTTTTCATATATAATTTGTTTGATTTGGATTTACAGAATAAAAGTTATGAATTTTTGAAGTTTAAACTATATTCTGGAATTTCCTATATTAGATTAATTCCAGAAAATCAATTATTGCGTCAGCCTGATGTCAGTGTGACGTCAACAGGTCAACGGAACACGTCCGGGTCAAACCTGACAGTGGGTCCCGCGTGTCAGTGTGATTAGATTAATTAAAGTTTAATTAAAACTAAACCTGTTTAATTAACAGGGCTGGGCCCCACCTGTCATTGACTCAGGGGAGTCAACCAGGGCCCACCCGTGGTCAAACCCGAGTCGGCTGCACCGGCGTTTAGCCGCCGGCGAGCCCGACGCGGCGGCGGAAGTGGTTTTGGCCGTTTCGGCCACCAAATGGGTCGCGGAGACCACCGGAGTGGAGCTGAGGACGAGCCGCAGCTCTTGGTGGAGTCCGTTGGGGTCGGGGTGGCCGGAGTTGGCGCCGGCGACGACTTTGGCGGCCACCGGGGTTCGGCCGAGGACGAACTTGACGCTAGAGGGGTCGGTGAGGCTCGGGGAGTGGCTAGCTAGGTGCTAAGTGACACGGTGAGCATGATGGACACCAGTTTGTGGCCGGAGGGTGACCGGGAGCACGTCGGCGACGAGCTCCACGGCGGTGGGTGCGGTTGAGCTCCGGGAGGTCGCTACACGGCTCGGGAGCAAGAACGGAAGGGAGGGGAAGATGGCTAAGCTCATAGTGAGTGCGATGAAGCCCTTGGTGCGGCCGGGGATGGACCGGAGCGACGACGGCGTTGAAGGGGATCTCCGGCGACGGCGGTTCGGGCGAGGTCGTTGCGGTGGACTCGGGCATTGCGAGCGCTCGAGGCTCGGCTGCTCGATGAAGTGGACAACGGCGGAGCTCCTGGACACGATGAGAGGACGCACGGGTGGCGGGGAGCACGGCTACGACGAAGGCACGGCGATGGTGGCGTCGGCCATGGCGGGGGAGCGCGAGGGGGAGGAGCTGGAGAGGAGAGGGGGTGTCTGGGGGGTTCGGGGGAGCGAGGGAGGCCGGTCCACGACGTCACCGGGCGAGGGGAGCGGCGAGGCGGCGAGCAGGTGCGTGGCGCGCGCTGTGGTCGCCGTCGGGCACCTGCCTGCCTGCCTGGCCGGCAAGCAGCTCGCTGGAGCGGCGCTGGGCTGGGCTGGCAGGTGGGCCGGGCGCTGGGCGCCAGGTAAGTTTTTCCATTTCTTTCTGTTTTCTGTTTTTTTAATACTTCTGCAACTTTGTTGAATTAAATAAAATACTTAGGCAACTCCTAAAATCACCAAACTACTCCTGGTCCATAGTTGGATTATTTCCAACATGAAACATTTTAGTTTGGAGATATTTGAGCATTTAAATATTTTATATAATTTTAAATGCCCAAATTCAAATATTTATGATTTAATTCAAAAACCCTAAGATGGCCTAGGAAAATGTGCATCACTTTTGGCAGAGGTTCTGAACCAAGACAAAAATGATGGGCATTTTAGAAGGGCATTTCAGGTTCATTGAAAAAGTTTTTAGTAAACCCTAGTTGGTTTCAGAGGGGACTGGGGGTTCTGTCATCCCCATTTCAGGTTTCTGGTGAAAGAATAAACATGATGCAACACTCTAATGCATGACTAGCTAGGGTGTGACAGTACTGTACGTGGAGAGGCTGACAGCTGGGTTCACGGCCACAGCCCAGTTTTTTTGTGATGTGCCAAGTATGTCGCTTTGTCAGGCCTGTTGGGCTGCAAATCTTTCAAGACGAGGAGAGCTTTCATTCGGCTGGCCAAGAAAATGGCCCATAAATAATGAGCAATGGGTTTTACATTTTTAAAACACATCAAACCGGCAATTAGTTTCAAATATCTTTTTTTTTTCATTTCAAGATTTTAAATTACATTAATTTTTATGCATGGAGAATTTGTTGGATTTTATATTGATATACATTTATTTTTAAAATCAGCTTGAATGTGAGTCGAAATTGCGGGATTAAAAATAGTTCGGACCACACCGAAATATGCAAAATTTCGTATAATTTTTAACCGTTGCCACAATATGGGCTGTAATGCTAACAAAAGAATATGGGCTCCAAAAAAAACCTTAAGAATTAGCAAATGGGCTGTAAATTATTAGAAATAATGGCAGATGGGTTGTATGTTGTTTTCCACAGATTTGAGGCTTTTCGTAAAAAAAGGTTGACGCACAAGCACTGACTGTTGGATGTCCATCCAACGGCCGTCGTGCTTCTTCAATCTCTGCTCTTCCTGCTCCAGCCGCTCAAACAAGCGCCGGCAGGACTGCCCGCTCCCTCCTCCTTGCGGCTGGCTGTGCTGCTGCGCAGGCCTCACCGCCCGACCGTACTCCCATTGCTGGCCTAGCCATCCCTCTACTCACCCACACCTGCTGTTATTCTCCGGCGACGGCAGACGAACCAGTAAACCCTCATACAGTCGTACTCCCCTCCGCGTGGGAAACAACTGCCGAGTCTTCCCTGCCTCCGTGTCGTCCCCTTCCTAGGCCTCGCCATCGTCCACCGCCCTGGTGTTCTCAGTGCGGCGTGGTCAACGTGGTCAAGGAACGACTTCCATCGGACGTGGACTGTACGTGGAGAGGCTGGCAGCTGGGTCCACGGCCGCAGCAAGGAAGTGCCTCCTTATTACCCGGAAAATAATGATTCCTCCACCTGACTGCCGGGACCTACCGGACGGGCCACTGTATTTCGCGAAAAAAATGTTTCCCCTTGACTGCTGGGACCCACCAGCTACATCTTCGCACGCAAGGAAGTGCGTCCGGGCAAAAAAACAAAACGATTTGCCCCCTGACTGCTGGGACCGACCAGCTATATCTTCGCAGGCAAGGAAGTGCCTGACAGTCGGGACCCACCTGGTCGAATCGTACGTAGCGTTGTCATTCTAGTCGCGAACGTGTACGTACATACTGGTCGATGTAGAGGCACGCACGTGTCGTAGTAGAGGCGCACACGTGTCGTAGTAGAGGCGCGCACGTAGCATTTACACGTACGTACAATGGCCAGGGTGCAAGAAAGAAAATACGGCCACGTATGTGTACATACGGGCGAGGTCTCGAACGCCTACTCGCGCATACGTACGGCCAAGGGTCGTGTATATGGCTGGGTCGGAACGGAGAAACAGCGTCGTCGTGCTCATGGGGAGGCAACGGAATGCGTCGTGTTCATCGGGAGGGCTTGGACAGAACAGGCGATGGAAACGAGGCCTGGCGTACCGCAGAATGGAGGAAACGGCCTTGTGTTCAACCGGCCACATTCGAAACGGGATCCTGTTCATTGGGAGGGGTCTGGCGTACCGCAAAACGGAGGAAACGGACCTCCTACGGTCGAAACGGGATCCTGTTGATCGGGAGGGGTGTGGCGTACCGCAAAACAGAGGAAACGGACTTGTGTTGGAGCGCTACAGTCGAAACGGGGGTCCTGTTCATCGGGAGGGGTGTGGCGTACCGCAAAACGGGACTCCACGGGATACTGTTCATCTCCACCGTCGACCTCCTCCAGCCTCCACGGGCCCCTGTTCATCCAGCCTCCACCGCGCGCTACTCCATCGGCTACTGTTCAACCACCCCTCCACCGTCTACTGTTCATCCAGCCCTCCACACCACAGGGTCTTGTTCAACC
>NC_041380.1:540178552-540194186 GCF_002162155.2 Triticum dicoccoides | reverse complement strand
GTTCAACCACCCCTCCACCGTCTACTATTCATCCAGCCCTCCACACCACGGGGTCCTGTTCATCCACCCCTCCATGGGCACCCCTCCACCGTCTACTGTTCATCCAGCCCTCCACCACACCACGGGGTCCTGTTCATCCAGAGGCAACGCCACCGCTCACTGTTCATCCAAACCCCCCGCAACACTCACTGTTCATCCCATCAATCGGCTTCAGTTAGCAGCAGTAGCGAAGGAATCGCTCGACCAGGTTCAGTTAACAGCCATCGATTGAACGCTCGGGTTCAGTAACGCGTAACCTACAGTGCAATCGCTCGGGTTCAGTTAGAGCCCAACGCCTCGCTCGGGTTCAGTTAGAGCCAACGCCTCGCACACACGCGCATACGTGTACGAGAGAAACGCGCATCGCTCGGCCCCCGACCTCCCATCATAACCGGGAACTCCCTGAAATTTTCCTCCCCTCGCTTCTACCATGGTTTTTCCCGTCATGGACGGCCCAAAGAATGTCATGCAGCTGCGTCTCCGTCCCGCCCAGGACGAAAAGCCCATTTTCTGTCATGATTTTTTGTCATAGAAGTAGGAGCCCACCACATCTATGATGATACCGGATTTTGTCACAATTATCGTCATAGAAGTGTCATATGTATGACAGAATTTTTTTCCGTTCGGCCCAAAATGTCACGAATGTGTCTTTTTTTGGTGTGCACCCTGATCGCTGCGTCTGCCACCGTAGCCACCACGACCACCTTTCGCAACGAGGTTGGCAGAGTGGTGAGTGGTGTAGGCGGCATGCTGGGCAGTGATTCGAGACTTCGTAGAGAGTAGTAGCGAAAAGAGTTTGCTGAGGCCGATCGGTTGATCGGTGACAGCGCGCATGGAGATCGTGGTGACGAACCCGTTGTACTCGTGCTCGTGCATGAGACCCTCCAAGATGTGCGACACGACATCATCTTCATCAAGGGGTTTCCTTGCAGTAGCGAGCTCGTCCGCTAGCCCCTTCATCTTGGTGAAGTAAGCAGCAACAGAGAGGTCGCCTTTGCGAACGTTTTTGATCGCCGATCGGAGCTGAATCTGGCGCGCCCTAGACTATGCAGAGGCTCTCAACCATGGATTGCCAGACGCCCGCGGCCGTGGTATGGTTGGAGAACTGCATCAGAACCTTGTGGGGCAACGAGGCAAGCAAAAAAGGTGAGGACCTGTTGATCTTGGGTGACACAGATCGCATGCTCTAGATTCGGCGTGGGGGTGGTCCCCTTCTTCCTAGCGGTCTCCTTCTCGGTGACGATGACAGTAGCAGGTTCCTTGATCGATCCGTCGAGGTAGGCCATCATCGTCGCAGCCCTGACATGCGGGAGGACTTGCGCCTTCCACACCAAGAAGTTTTCACGGGTGAGCTTCTCCGTGATGGTGTGGCCGAGGGAGGCGAGGAAGGGCATGGCCATGGCGAGGGAGGAGGAGGAAGAAGACATAACCTAGATGTATTGGAAGTACTAGGCTCTGTATACCATGTGAAACGAGGCTGGAAGCACATGCATTAGCAGGGGCGCGTTGCGTGTTAATATAGCCAGAGGTGTCAGCGCAGATTATAGGGGAGGTTAGGATTAGGTTAGGCGTGGATTGATCTCTAAGCTATCTAACAGGATCTGATCAGAACGCCTTAACCTATCCTAACTGAATACCACACATGCCACACCACCTAACCAACACAGTTTATACATATACCGTGAATACAATATTTAACAGACGGTGGCATGGTCGCCAATGATAACCCCTTGCCATCGGCTTCTGACCTGCGCGACACCCTCGCTGACCACCTTATTAGCATGGGAACAATTTGATTTCCTGGTCGGATCAGCCAAGGAGAAGGAATAAGGGAGTGGAGCAACCAACTATCCATCTCGATCGAGTGAGTCCCATGTTTACACTCGTGGTAAGATTTTCGAAGAATTTTTTCTTGTTTTTAGGTCGATCGGGGACACAGGATTGTAGTAGTTTGATGTCGATCGTTTTCATGTTTTAGTGAGAGATTGCATGCATGTACCTACTAGTCGAAGGGTGATCACCATCAATTTTCTTTGGCCGTGTTTCATTTTGTAATCCAGGGCGATCTGATACTTTTGTTATAGTGAAAAATTTGGATCATGCAATTGCAAGTACGATTATAACCATTGAGTGTAGTTGAAAAGTTTGATTGTCAATCGATAAGTAAGAAAAGCTTCATATGGGATAGTATGTCAAATTGATGTACAAACCTGGCCATGCTTGCATGGTGGTGCAGCTTTCATTTTGTCTATGCCTTATACGAGCAGTACTCATATAGTATCCCATTACTACCTACCTCCCATCTTCAAGCAAGGCCTTGTATTTGAAAGAAAGTAATTAAAAAAAGGTATAACATCAGATTTCAAACAGACATAATTTTACAGCCAGGTGCTTCCAAAACGTGTCAACGCCTTAATTAGAAGCTTAACTAATTCCTTGTCTAATAGTACAACCAAGACCTCGCTCCCCTGAGTATTAAGTAAGGATACTATTATATCTTTGTTGATGCCCTTATTTTTTTAGAAGAACAGGGAGGCCTCTCCCCAGTTCCATTAACCAGAATGAAATCATACAGAGTCTTACTCTTACAAAACTAAACTTCAGAGTTTCAACCTAAAGATTATTATAGCCCTGCTCAATAAGGAGCCAAATGACATAACGAAAACACATGGGAAACTAAAAACAATAGCCCTGAAAGGCAAGGCATTTGAAGACTAGGCACATCACACTCGCATGATGGTCGAGAATCACATCACGATCTCGCCTCCTCCTCTCCTGAACTTCAGCGGCGGTGCCAAGGCCGCCTGGGGCGACCAGCAGATTGCGAGGGTGGATACGGGGCTATGCATCATGGTCTTGTCGTCAGATTCTCGCTTCTCGGCAGGAGAAAGGAAGCCACCATCTTCAAAGATTTTGAGGTTGTCCCAGCTTGCACCAACATCCAACCCTGTGTTCCTCACTTTCAGCTAGGGGTGGAAATTGGTAGCGGATAATCTGAAATATCTGATATTCGTATTCGAGAAAATGCCTATTCGTATCCAAAACATCCGCATCCGAACCAAAATGGAAATGGAAATTATCCGTATCCGACTTTATTAAACAAATAAAAAATAAAATATGGTAGGAGATTTTGAGACAAATATGGATATGGAAGTTGATATATCCGTATCCGAATAAGATTATGGGAGGTAATTTTTAAAATTCTAGACCCAATATTCCAATTATCCAACATAAAAGCCAAATAAGTAGTCAAATTTTACTCTTTATATGATTAAACTTATAAATTATTATGCATTACAATAGTATTTATTCATAAACCTATTTATCATTGACTTATTGTATGTCACAAGTTGATTATTTCAGGTCACATAGCTATCGACTAATTTACTTAAGCAATATGTTGATATTATTCGTATCCGTTCCGAATCAAGAAAATATCCGATACGTATCCGTATTCGAATATTATCCGAGCCGCATCCGTATCCGATAACATCCGTATTCGGATTCGTATTCGTTTTGAAAATATGAAAATGGAAGTGGCAAGAGCACTATCCGATCCGCATCCGATCCGTTTCCACCCCTACTTTCAGCCACATGAGATCATTAAGGGTTGTTGGAGTAGTTTCGCCAGCACACTAAAAATGCCTCCACCTGGTTTTTGCTTGTTTCTGGGGTCAGAGTCACCCAGAATTTGAGCACTCTATGAATCAGTCTCCACACCTGAATAATAGATGTCCAGATGATGTTATTAAAAATCATAGAGTTCCTATATTTCCATAAACACCAAAGGACAATAGAGCTAACTACATTCAAAGTCAAATTATTTTTATTAGAAATCCAAAAGTGGGCCACAGATTCGAAGTTTATACCCAAATTATTTTAGAAGAAGAGGTTGACAAACGACCAAATATTGCTGGCTACTATGCAGTCAGAAAATAAATGGTGGTTTGTCTCCTGCTCAGCACAGAAAACACATTCCGACAGTTTGATAATGTGTCTTTTCCTCAGGTTGTCTCTAGTCATAAGCTTATTTTGGGAAAACAACTAGAGGAAGACATGTATCTTTGGCGGTACTACCAGTTTCCAAACGGCTGGTAGGAGCAGAGGGTGCACCCCTCTAAAGTTAATCACATGGTACAAAGAACTAGAAGAATACACACCCTTGTTCTCAAGTTGCCATATCAGAGCACCAGAGTCACTATTGAAGTTGATCTCTTTAGCAATATCTACTAGCTTATACCATTGTTCCATCATTTTATTACCAAAATTTCTCCTAAAAGTTAGCTTCAGTGTTTCACCATCCCAGATCTCTCTAATATGCCAGAATTGTACTGCTAGGGGGAGGTGACAAACCAAGTATCTTCCCAAAACCTAACCTTATCTCCTATTCCTATTTTCCACCTATATCCAAATTTCAAAGTTTGGATGATGGATTCTACTCCTTTCCAAAACCTAGAGGTACTGGTGGAGGTGTTGGGGGCAAAAACATTAGTCTTTCCTCTCATGTATTTCTGGCCTATCGTCATCTTCCAGGGTTTCCCTTCCCCCTCATAGTATCTTTTAACCGAAGATCCTAATAGGCAAAGGTTAACCTCCTAGAGATTTGGGATGCGAAGCCCCCCAAATTCTTTCTTCATACAGACCATCTTGCAATTAGCCAAATGTAATTTCCTGTGTCCCTCAAAATCATTCCAAGGACAATTTTCCATTTGAGTATTTATAAGATCTATTGCCCATTTTGGGAATTTAAAGAAAGAAAGCAGGTATACAGTAATGCTAGCTAAACATGCCTGGATGAGGATAATCCTTCCCTTATAAGATATAAGTTTTCCTCTCCACCCAGCAATCCTTTTCATAATCTTATCAATAAGTGGTTGAATATCTTCTCTTCTAAGCTTATCATAGTGCAGTGGTATCCCAAGGTACATAATTGGGAAGGAACCTTTTGCACACTCCAGTGTGTCTAGGAACTCCCCCACCTCAGCTCCATCCATGTTAACCAGGATGAGTTCACTTTTACTATAGTTGATTCTCATGCCAGAGATCATCTCAAAACAGGAGAGAACCATTTTAAGGTTTCTGGTATGGTCCAGGTTATTGTCTAAAAATAAAATAGTATCATCAGCATATTGAAAGCATATAATCCCTCCTGGGCAGATCTCAGCACACAACCCCTCTATTAGCTGGTGATTTGCTGCTTTCATTAACATTCTAGTAAGTATGTCAACTACTAGGTTGAATAGTAGGGGGGAAATAGGGCCCCCCCTGCCTCAACCCTTTTCTAGTGAGAAAAAAATCACTCTCAGTGTTGTTCAACTTCACACCCACTGAACCTCCCCTAGTGATTTGTAGGATCCAATGGATCCATTTCTCCCCAAAGCCTCTTTTCCTAAGCAGTTCTTAAAGGAATTCCAAATCTACTTTATCAAAGGCCTTTCCATAGTATAATTTAAGTAGTAGGCCCTGTCTCTTGGTAGAGTGGATGGAGTGCAGGATTTCATGAGTGACTACACTCTCCAAGATATATCTGCCTTTTAGGAAGGCGGATTGGTTACTTGCTATGAGCCTTTGCAGAATTCCAGCTAGTCTATTTGTGAGGACCTTAGTGAAGATCTTAAAGTTGTAGTTAAGCAAAGTAACATGCCTAAATTTTTTCATGCTGGAAGCATGAACCTCTTTTGGGATCAATGTCAGCATAGCAAAATTGAGACTATGGATAGCCAGGTACCCTTGATGGAAAACTTCAAACTTGGCTATCAGGTCTTTTTTGATCAGCTCCCAGAAATACTGCTAAAAGAAGAAGGGAATACCATCTGGGCCAGGGGCACCATCAAAGTATGATTCAAAGACAACCCTTTTAATTTCCTCCTCCGAGAAAGGGGCCTCAAGGGCTTCATTTTTAGCAGTATTAACTTTATCTTCATCAGAGGAGAAGGATGGATCCAACTGGTATCCACTCCTCTCCTCTTTCTTGAAAATATCCTTATAGAAGCTACATGCAATTCCAAGCATTTCCTTAGTATCAGTGACTGGGCCCTGTGGGCCATCCAAGGAGTGGATGGTAGTTTTCCTTCTCCTTTCGTTTGCCACTGCATGGAAATACTCAGTATTCATGTCCCCTTCCTTGATGTCCCTATCTCTAGATCTTTGTTTTTCTTTAATCTCCTCTTGAAGCCAAATTTTCTGGAGTTCACTATGGGTAAATTTGAGTCTAGAGGACTCAGAGTCAGAGAGCACTACAGTTTCATCATTGATATCTAGCTTGTCATATTCCTCTAGAAGGATTTTCTTATATGTCCTAAGTTGAGCCTCCTCATTTTAGCTCCACCCTTTGGTCACTCTTCTAAGTTTTCTCATCTTTTCTTGCCAATTGTCCAAGGGATTAGCCCTAGAGGTGGGTTCATTCCAAATTTTGGTAATTAGATTGCAGAAGTCCTCTCTAAGTAACCACCATTTTCCATCCTATAACTGCTACCTTTGGGCATTTGCTCCATCCCTGATTCCCAAATAATGGGGGCATGCTCACTGCCACATATAGGCAAAGCAATACATGAGGGTAATGGAAAAAATTTATGAAGCTCAGTATTGTAGAAAAGTCTATCTATTATTGACATAATCAAGTCTACCTGGTTGTTAGCCCAGGTCAATTTTCTGCTAGACAGTTTGATTTCCAACAGACTCCAGATTTCTATCCCAGCATTGAAGTTGTCACACGACCTATCGTTGACAACCCCATTTCTTTTCTCTGTAGCATATCTAACCAAATTAAAGTCACCCCCAATCAGAGTGGGTTATGGACACTCTATGAACAAGGAGTGAAGCTTAGAGATAAAGGCTTCCTTTCCTTCCTCATAGGGAGACCCATAAACAGTGACGATTCTAAAGGTTACATCATTACTTTTTAGTTTAAGGACACAAATAACCAAAAACTCAAGATGAGACCAGGAGATGATCTCAAAAATATCAGCATCCACCCCCATCAGTATCCCTCCAGCAGAGCCTTTTGATGGGAGGTGGTGCCAAGAGAAGTTCCTGCTTCCTACTAAAGATTTAAGGTAGGAGTCAGAGAAATCTTCTTTCTTGGTTTCCTGAAAACCCAGGACAGAGGCTTGTAATTTCCTAATTGTAACTATAATAAGGGTTTTCCTCCATGGAGCAGTAATGCCCCTAACATTTCAAAAGATAGCATTCATGGGAAACTTTTGGTCTTGGGGTGCTTGCCTCGTTTGTGGTTGCAAACCAAATTCCACACTTCGCCAGAGTCAAAGCTACCATTATGTTCCACCCCACACCCCATACTACATTTGGGGGGGTGGGGGTGGTGAATCCTGGATTAGGATCAACATTCCTGTCAGGATTCAAAGTACTGGAAAAAGGTAAACTAACAATGTTCACTTCTTTGGGGTATAGATCAATTCCTATTTTGGAAGCTACTAAAATAAAATGGGGGTTATTGAAGAGAGAGAAAGGGGTGGATTTTTTACCTTGCTCTTTTTTTGTTGCTGCATCCTGAGACTCCTTGAGTTGTTGGGCTTTTTGTAAGATGATTCTGGTATCTCCAGCATTCCTTACACTGACCCTAGGAGCCTGAGTGGGGCCCCATTTCTTAGTCTTCTTAGTCTCTTTGGTCTAGAGGGGTGGGTAATCTACCTCATACTATTTGTTTTGCATATCTTCATTCTGACCTAGTGTCTTCTTGATCTGCATTTCCTCTTGCAGCTCATCCCACTCATCCTTAGTGTCAATGTCATCATTATCCATCCCTCCATTTCTCTAAGCAGACTAAAACCATCTATGTTGTCATTGTTGTTGTCCATGAAACAGTTCAGACCACTTCTCTTGGGATGTTGCAGAGTTTTTGGTGCTTGTGCCTTTAAGAGGGAGGTAGGGGTGGGTGGTTCAGGGGTCACTGACAGCTGGTTATGGGTAGAGTTTTTTATTCCCTTCCCACTTCTTGCATTTGAGCCACTGTCTGATCCAGCTTTGGAACTTTTTTGTGCCTCTATGCCACCAGATGCTCCTTCACTCCCCTTATCAGTATCCATAGAGATAGAGCTGTTGGTTTTTGGAGGCTCTTGCACCACTACATGTGCATTTGCCTGGGGGGGGGGGGTTCCACCTCAACTTGAATCCTGTACAGCTTCCCTTGGATCCCAAACACCCTTTCTTGTGGAATCCTTCTATGGTCCTTGCATGATATTTTGACTCTTATGGTTTCATAAAAACTCTAGAAGTTGTGTTGCGAGTCTACATCCAGCAGGACCCCAATGGTTGATGTGATTTGATCAAGGACAGTCCAATCACACCACTTTGGGTTAAGTTTTCTGAGTTTCAGCCAGACTTCCTGGAGTACCTCCTCTGCTGTGACATCTCTTAACCAAACTTCTACTTTGACTGTTGATGCCCTTATTTGAGTCCAATGTATATATACATTTGAGTCCAACTAGGAGAATTACCCGTGCGTTGCAACGGGGATGCACTATTAAAACTTTGTCATGGAAGCGAAAATGGCAAGAAAAACACTAAAGAATTATGTGAACCACAATGAACGTTGTATATATACCTAAGTTTAGGAGGAACAATTTTTTTTACCAAATTAAACCATGCAAGTCACTCGCCGTCTACAACAATAATCATTCTAAATGCACCTAGCAAATTCTTTTGTCAACCAAAGCAGACCACACCAAAAAACATGTAAAATGATGAAGATGCACGTTATTATCTAGTTCAATGAGAGGAACTGCCATGTGCCTGAGTTCAAGTGGCACACGCTACAACAACAAAAAAATGAATATAACACCAGAATAAATTGGCATTATACTTCCCCACAATTTTTTTGGCATAATACAAAAGATTAGATAGATCATATTTATTTACTCAAGATAAATCATATTTATTTTATTTCTTGACCTTAAATGATATTTATCTACTATGCTAGCACTTAGAAAGCCTACCTTGTAGCAGGTTGCTTGCTTCTGGCCGCACTGAACATGGACATGCCTGTCGCTCTAGTTGGAAGGTTAGACTCAAGCAGTTCGAGGAGGTACTGCAAGACAAAATTTTAAACCATAATGGATGGCGTATTATGAACAACATCACATGCGAATACATCCTTCAGCAAGTAGATCGGAGATGCTACTGACCTCATCTTAGATTACGGCTAAGTCGATGTGCTTCACGACAAAGCTGGAAAGTGTGCACACATGGTTGAGGTATGTGTAGGCCTAGTCAGGTCTCACCGATTAAAGATGGCAGGGCTCTTGGACAAAGTTCTGTCGTAGGTCACGACACATCGTGTTTTTCCTATTGAGTACTCATTGGCCATATGCAAGCTAGCTATACGTATGTCGTACTGAAGCTAGGTTTCCTCCGGTGAGATAAACACATAAAAGCAAACCTCTGATTGATTAGTACATGAGTTGCATGCACACACGCATAGAAAAGCTAGCTATAGCAATTATTGCGATCAGCTCTGTCGGACGCTTAATCTTTTGGCACCCAGTGACGGTGTCCTGGACTAGGGGGTACTCACCACGTCGTCTCCCGATCTATTAAATTGGGCCGAGGACCCCCGTGGCCGCATACTCATGGGCCAGTTCAGACGGCTACCGCATACAAGGAAGATTCCACAAGACTTGGCGATCAAGACAAGGACTTCTCCCCACCGGCGTATTCGGCTAGGACTCTTGTTATCCTAGGCCTCCGGTGCATTATATAAACCGAGGCCAGGCTAGTCGATAGATATACAACATATACAATAATCATACCGTAGGCTAGCTTCTAGGGTTTAGCCTCCTTGATCTCGTGGTAGATCTACTCTTGTACTACCCATATCATCAATATTAATCAAGTAGGAGTAGGGTATTACCTCCATCGAGAGAGCCCGAACCTGGGTAAAAAACATCGTGTCCCTTGTCTCCTGTTACCATCCGGCCTTGACGCACAGTTCGGGACCCCCTACCAGAGATCCGCCGGTTTTGACACCGACATTGGTGCTTTCATTGAGGGCTCCGCTGTGTGATCGACAAAAGGATCGATGGCTCGCCTGCAGATCAACTGCGACTTCGGCATCCTCGTCACCAGCTCGACTGGTCACCTTGGTTCGACCAAGAACTGCGCCCCGTGTTCGGATCACCATGTCCGGACGAGGGCCTTCATCAAACATCAACTCCGATCTCTATCAAGATCACGGAGGAATCATCTATGGAGCTCGGGGGCTCAATGTTAACATTGCCCTCAAGCGACCATGCTGTTTTTCTGGACAGGAAACTTGTATCTGCCACCACCACCTCCTCTAGTATCGCTTTGACGATCGCTTTGGTGGAATTGTGCGGAATTGAGTCTACAAAAACCCTGGAAAATTTCGTCGAGTTCCGATGGAGGAATCTCTGGAAATCCACGATATACCGGAGCCCTGTCAAATCTGGACGGGAATTTAGATGAGTTTAGAGCGTGGTGTCTAGCTTCTATCTCGGACGTCCTTTGGAAGATCCAACCCCTGATCGGCTGCAGAATTCCTATATCTACCACCTCTCAAAATTTCGGCTCGATCCGACCGTCCAAACTCCGGGAACCTTCCGATTAGTGCATCACTTTTCGGATCTGTTTTCTGCGCGAAAATGAATCCGACCCGAGTTCATCTTTTTTATGAACAGGATTTCAGACATCTCTTTCGAAGGAAGTTTTGTATGGGGTATTGTGTTTTGTTCCCGAACACACCCCACTAACTTTAAGATCTTTTGAACATGATCTTCAACATCATGCTGGTGTCAAACCAGTCCGGCAATATTACTCCACGGCTGCCGACCTGCGCTAGACACGTCGTCACTTTAGCCGAGCTCAACTTATTCGGATCATCATCTCAGCAAGTCGAACAAGAGTCTGGCATCGTGAAGGATAAATCATCATCAACATCGCCGCCCCACGGATTACACGGAACGGGCATACCGGCATTACCGCACGGTCGCTTCATCAAGCCAGCATCGACCACGTCACGACCTGCATCGACAGGGCCGCACTATTGCTTCTTCAAGCTGGTGTCCATCATGCCGACCTACTTCGACATCTCGGCTGGACCAGGGGCTTTGCCATCTCTTCATCAACCAACTCCGGTCACTTCGGCGTCACTAGCCGACCAGCTCCGTCACATTAGCTAGGCCGAGGGCTTTGCCTCGGCGAGTCAACCTTTACCAGCATTGCCAAGCTGTCGTTTTATCGCCCATCAGGCAATGGGTGTGCGGAGCGAGTCCCAATTTTCGTAATCATCTTCCTTCGGATTGCTACAACAAATAAACCAGGTGCTATTAATCCCAGTATTTTTTGCTTGTTTGGGTTCATTTTTCCCAAGGAATTATTACTCTGGTTTGTCCATGGTATGTACACAGGTCTATCAAATGGTGACCGCATTAACGACGGTCGCGTGGTGGTTCGATCAGTTTCATACATAGTCCGGTGAATGCCGCATCCGGAGCTCGGACCGACCTGTGAATTCAGGCTTTGCCATGCCTTTACTACATCACGTCGACGCCCTGCATCGACATTGACTTCGGCGCCAGGCCATATTTCTTCTATTCCTCACTTTGCGTAAATTATTTATTATGCAACATTTATTTTAATTATCATTATTACTATTATCTCCGGTTTGCACTATTTTTTGTGCACAGGAAAATGATCCGGGGACTTCGGCGTCACTCTGCCGGTCTGCATTGACCGTGCTATGTCACCACTTCGTCGTGTCGAGCTCTTCGCTCCGCCACCTCGGGACTGGCTTGGGGGATGGAACCTTGCCCCGCATCAAGCTCGGACCGCGTCATCAATACCGAACACATTAACCAGCTAAGTCGCTTTCATGCTCAAAGCTTTAATTTCTAACTTGTGTTTGGTTCGACCAAGCATTATACTTTTTTGGAAAAAAGTTGCTTGTAATTTTTTTTTCATTGTCCAAACTTTGTTTGTGACACACAAATTCAAGGACCCAATTCACTTGGGGGCTTCCTTTATGAAGCTTTTCCTCTTGCATGTGATTATATTTGTGCGGCTTCGTTCCTTGTTCGTGTATTATGCCACAATATGCACCATATTGACTTAAGCGATTTGCAAGCTGGGTTGCCTGGCTCCTGTGCTTACCCCTACGTTCCCGATTGTTCGGCTAGGGAGTAAAGGGAGCACCTCTGCGATTGTCACGATCGGGTCACCTGAGCCGGACCTCAGACTGGGTGAAGCTGAAAGCTAGCGCTCTTATAGTTATTCAATGATGGTCGGCACACAACGGAACTCATGAGTACAAAAAATCTATTGCACAAGTCTCATAATAACAATGAGCACCGAAGAAAGGTATCGGTGGGGGTACTATTTTCTTCGAAGATGCTTCTTACTCTTCGCAGTAATATAGCATAAGTTCCCTGAGCGCGCTTTGTCTGTTACAGCCTTATGGCCTGATTGCCTGGTTATTGGAAACACCGTCGATATTCTCGACCGATGGAGTACATAACACTTTTCGGTCCTTAACCAAAGAGGGAGATGCCGACGGTCGGTTAAGACGCGTTTAAAGTTCGGTTGAACATAGATATGATATAAGTACTTCGGTACATGCAATCATTCTTCTACCCAAGTCACTTGGGGGCTCTTAAGTTTATTTGAGCCGTTTTATAATAAGTGTTCTTCTTCTCAGTCATTGCAAAGTTCTATTATCCTTTTTTCGACGCGAGTGTGCGGTCACTAGCCGGGGAGCCTAATTTATCTCTCAAAGCCGCTAGAGTTTAGTTTGCTAAACTGGCCTAATGAGAAGTACTCCGCCCTCGGGATAGGAGGTTGAAGCCGTAGGCTGACCCACTCGAAGTCTTGAGATAGGATGTCTCATGTTAAAGGACGACAGAAGCACTTCTTTTTTCTAAGACCAATTTTCGGATTGGCACCGAACACTTGATCTTGTTCGGACGTCATGTTTTTACTGACGTTTCTTAGTTTTCCAAGCTTTTTGGCACTTTTAAACTATTTGTGCTTTTCCAGCATTAGTCTCGCAGTGCAACGCCGGACACCTTTAGGGATTCGGCAAAAACATTCTCAGATATTGCTATATATGCATCGGTTTCGAATTGTGTCTTCGGTCAATAGTTGGGTTGCCCAGCTCCTGCACTTGCTTCCTACGTTCCGTTTTGTTCGGCTAGGCGTGCAAAGGGAGAACCACTGCGATTGTGCTTCCAGCTCACATGGTTAAGCACCTTAGTGGAGAAAGCCGAAAACTGACTGTCACAATAAGCGTAAACTGGTCAGTGATCCGATGACTATGACGGGCCATTCATAACATTGGCTGAAGTGTTTACGGCTTAACCCCGACTGTCGCCGAACACTACCGGGGGCTATTAATTGGCCTCCCAAACTAAATCCTCAATGTTTTGCTCTTACATTGGAGCTGAGGTTTAATGATCATGCTTAGCATGACAACCCAAAGAAAGGAACCGATAGCGGGACTATTTTCTTTGGAAGACATTTCTTCTGTTAAACAGTAATATAACTCTCTGCGTACCTTTGTTTATAAAACCGTATGGCCAGATTGCCTTGTTTGTTGTAAATCTTTGCCCTCATAAAGGCTTTATAAAGTAGGACAAACACTCCTCGGCTACTGGCTGAGGAGGTGGAAGCCGATGGTCGGTCAACAAAGTTTTGTACAATGCGGATCCGAGCATTAATGACGTAAAGTACTTGGATACATAGAGTCATTACACATAAATTGTGATTTTACTATGGATATTGATCCTTAATTCGGCCACCCGTGCCCGCATTAAGGCTCGGGGGCTACTGGGCTTCAGGCTTATTATTTACAAATATTAAAGGGGCACATCGATCCCCTGATCTGGTGTTGCCACCCGACCAGTGTCTCGGGGGCTACTGCATTGCTTGTCCAATGCAGAAAATTTTATGTGCAATATAGTTTCCGAGGAGATTTTGATCCTTAGGTTGGTCGGCCGCACCCAACCTGAGTCTTGAGGACTGAGCACGCCGCTTTTGTGTCCCGAAGTATTCTGCCGAGCTAGGACTTGATCCTCAGGCCGATTGTGCAAATCAACCTAAGTCTCAGCGGCTACTGGGATCAGCGGTCTTATGTCATCCTTCATGTGCATCTCGGGTTTTAGACCGACACACACCTTGAGGGCTACTGGCCATATATCTCGGCAGAGAATAAATTGCAATAATAAAAATATTGACAAAAAATCAGCCCATATCGGGGTGGTGCACCACCTCGGAAGCAGTCCGGCATAAAGCTCGGGCGCTAGTGGCTGGCTCCATAGAGGGCATTTCCGGCATTAAGCTCGGCTAAACTCCTTCAACTTTTTTGAACCAAGGTGATATGACACCTCGGATATAGTCCAGCATTGGAGTTTGGACACAGTCCGGTGTTGGAGCTTAGATATACAGTCCGGCGTTGGAGCTCGGATACATAGTCCGGCGTTGGAGCTCGGATACATTCCGGCGCTAGAGCTGGGAAGCGGTCCGGCGTTGGTGCTCGGCTGCAAAAGATACCTCGAATGCAGTCCGGCATTGGAGCTCGGACGCAAGAGGACCCTACCTCCCGGGAACAACTTCAAACCCGAGGTGTGGCATAAAAATAAACAAGGCATTGATAAAGGCCGGAATCTTAAAGGGGCTCCTCGGATACCCAACGTGTAAACTCGTCGAATGCATTTCGGCGATCCTCAAGATCGAAGATAAAGAAGATTTGTTGAACCAGTTTTCAAGACCGGCAACCGAAGATGAAGAACAGTTCGGAAGAATCGAGGAGCGTCCCTAACTTGAAGACCGATTCAGGGGGCTACTGGCGGTGTCCTGGACTAGGGGGTACTCACCACGTCGTCTCTCGATCTATTAGATTGGGCCGAGGACCCCTGTGGCCGTATACTCATGGGCCAGTTCGGATGTCTACCACATACAAGGAAGATTCCACAAGACTTGGTGATCAAGACAAGGACTTCTCCCCACCGGCGTATTCGGCTAGGACTCTTGTTATCCTAGGCCTCCGGTGCATTATATAAACCGAGGCTAGGCTAGTCGATAGATATACAACATATACAACAATCATACCGTAGGCTAGCTTCTAGGGTTTAGCCTCCTTGATCTCGTGGTAGATCTACTCTTGTACTACCCATATCATCAATATTAATCAAGCAGGACTAGGGTATTACCTCCATCGAGAGGGCCCGAACCTGGGTAAAAAACATCGTGTCCCTTGTCTCCTGTTACCATCCGGCCTTGACGCACAGTTCGGGACCCCCTACCCGAGATCCGCCGGTTTTGACACCGACACCCAGCTTCTAGCTAGTAGTGTATTGGAAAACAGCTAGCAAATCTGGCGATCAACTCCATCGGACGCTTGATCGATCTGATGTAACACCACACACCGAAACACATCCACCATCTCGTTTGGCTAGATAAGCTTACTACATGCATGTATATAGGCTAAAAGCATTGGCTAGAACATATTTAGGAGCAAGGTCTGCAAATGCACAGCCTCGACAGAAAGCACTGGTCTGGAGGTCGTCATACATATGGGGCCACATGGTTAGGATTGCGAGGACTCATTCCTTTTTTCACCTAACTC
>NC_041380.1:540163387-540178197 GCF_002162155.2 Triticum dicoccoides | reverse complement strand
AATTGTGTGTAAATCAACTTTTAAATCTTAGCCGTCAATCTTTAAGGTTAATACAAAGTAAACAGATATAAAGGGGTGACCTATAGAGAACTATGAAAGCCTCTTCCCTTTAATATTAGGTAAAGATGTATATATTTTACACGTTTCTTTCCTCTTTTTTCCTGGCTGGTCAATAGAGTTTCCTAACATATTTCAATAGAGTTCCTAACATATGTTTTCTTTCCTTTCCTTTTGAAAGCACGCCCTTGCATATGCATACAAAATATAAACAACACCTTCAGAAATTATTCACCAGATTACTTTTTTCGACAAAGTTTGACCAGATTACTAATTGCTTATATTTTTTTTAGGGGAATGCCATACAACACACATTATTAAGGTTTACAACGAGTTGCATCATTCAACACCTCTTGCGAGATAAAATCAGGGGGACCAGAATCCCCCAAAACAGGAGTAGATGTATCCAACGAGTGTCTTGCAAGTTTATGCGCCACCATATTAATATCCCTCGGACAGTGCTGAAATGAAACTTCGCCAATAATTCGTGCCTCTTGAAAACAATCCACAAGAGCAGTTGAATATGGGCCCCAAAACTTCCATTTCTCCATTACAAGCTTGAACTACTTCTAGTGAGTTAGATTCGAATATAGCCATAGAGCACCCCCAAATTCTTAGCAAGTTCAAGTTCCTTGAGCAAAGCCGTTGCTTCTACTGTAATAGTGTCAAGTACATACTCAAACAGCCAAGATCCTCCATCAATCGCCTGCCCATGATCATTTTTAGGTCCACCGCTGTTGCTTCCATACCATTTGTAAAGAAGGCCACGTCTACACACTAGTAGAAAAAAGGGCTTTGGTCCTGGCCTGGAAAGCCCATTAATCCTGGTTCACTCACGAATCGAGACCCATGGGGGCATCTGTCCCGGTTCGTGAGGCCAGGGCGCCGGCCGACCTCGTGGGCCATTGGTCCCGGTTCGTCTGACCCCTTTGGTCTCAGTTCCAGACACGAACCAGGATAAATGGGCCTCGCTGCTGGCCCACAACCATTGGTCCCGGTTTGTGGCTGGAACCGGGACCAAATGGGGTCCTTTAGTCCCGGTTCCAGCCATAAACCGGGAGCAAAGGGAAGCCTATATATACCCCCTGCCCGCGAGCAGAGCAGTGCACTGCTCTGTTTTTTTGGGCGGCCATGAGAGAGCTTTGTGGTGCTCTAGCTCACCTACCATGCACATGAGGTGTTCGATGAAATGCCCGAGCCACACTTGAGCTTTCTCCTCTCAATGCTCCTCGTCCAAGCTCCATTTTCCTCAAGATTTGTCTAGGTTTGGCGGTCGGTCCTGTCCCATCCCCGTCCTCACCACTGTCGATCTCCCGCGCTGATCTCGTCGCCGGCACCACCGTGGTTAGCCTCTTCTTCTTAGCTTCTTTCTAAAAAAGTTCTTACTTGTATGATTTAGATAGATACTTGTGTAATTTTCTTACTTTTATTATTTTTTGTTATTATATAGTGCGGTGTATTTGGTATCCGCCTCCATCGGCCCTCGTCCTGTCTATGATTCGGATGTGGTATGTATTATCTTTTATAACTATTTGTTTCATTTAGTGTTTATGACAATTATGCCGACCAACGTGACATAGATTTTTTATCTAGGAGGTATGTGAACCGGAAATTCCAAGCAACCCTATTGTCAAGAGGTTAAATTTACTTGAAGAAGAAAACAATTAATTGAAGGAAAAATTTGAAAAAGATTTCAGGAGAAGATGATATTGGAGTTGCATGTTGCGGATGTCGTCGATGATCACAAGATCAAGATGGATGCAATGCGCTTGAAGATTAGAAAGATTAGAAAAATATGCCATTCATACTGAGGCTTTGTGTCATTATGCCGTTGGATCAATTGTTACCTTAGTTGCGATTATGATCGCATTTGTTGTTGCATTGAAATGTTTTAGATAGTTTCAATGTATGGTTTAATTAGATGCTCTGGAGAGCTATATGTTGTTCAATGAGAACTATGTATGTACTTTGGTTTTAATGTGATGATGAACTTCTATTAATTTAGTCACTTATGTATTCATGATGTTCTGTAATGGTTTTTGACACACTTAATTATATATAACGCACGCGGATGAACCGACAATGGATGTACGATAACAGATGCACCTCCGAGTACATTAAGGGCGTGCATAATTATCTCGAAGTGGCTGAGGCAAAGAAGCAGAATGGTTTTATGTGTTTTCCATGCCCTATATGTGGGAATACAAAGTATTACTCTGACCGGGAAATCCTTCACACCCACCTGCTTTATAAGGGTTTCATGCCACACTATAATGTTTGGACCAAGCACGGAGAAAGAGGTGTTATGACGGGAGACAATGAAGAAGAAGAGGATGATGACAACTATGTGCCTCCCGAATATGGTGATGCTGCAACCGGGGAAGGTGAAGATCAAGAGGAACCAGACGAGGTGCCCGATGATGATCTTTGCTAGGTCATTGTTGATGCAAAGAGACAATGCAAAAGTGAAAAGGAGAAGTTGAAGTTCGATCGCATGTTAGAGGATCAGAAAAAAGGGTTGTACCCCAATTGAGAAGATGGCAACACAAAGTTCGGCACCACACTAGAATTGCTGCAGTGGAAGGCAGAGAATGGTGTACCTGACAAAGGATTTGAGAAGCTACTGAAAATATTGAGGAAGAAACTTCCAAAGGATAACGAATTGCCTGACAGTACGTATGCAACAAAGAAGGTTGTATGCCCTTTAGGATTGGAGGTGCAGAAGATACATGCATGCCCTAATGACTACACCCTCTACCACGGTGCGTACGAGGATTTGAACGCATGCCCGGTATGAGGTGCATTGCGGTATAAGATCAGACGAGATGACCCTGGTGATGTTGACGGTGAGCGCCCCAGGAAGAGGGTTCCTGCCAAGGTGATGTGGTATGCTCCTATAATACCATGGTTGAAACATCTGTTAGAAACAAAGAGCATGCCAAGTTGATGTGATGGCACAAAGATAACCGTAAGAAAGACAGGAAGTTGAGAGCACCCGCTGACGGGTCAGAGTGGAGAAAAATCGAGAGAAAGTGGGGGACTTTCCAGGTGACGCAAGGAATGTATGGTTTAGTTTAAGCGGGGATGACATCAATCCTTTTGGGGAGTAGAGCAGCAATCATAGCACCTGGCCCGTGACTCTATGTATCTATAACCTTCCTCCTTGGCTGTGCATGAAGCGGAAGTTCATTATGATACCAGTTCTCATCCAAGGCCCTAAGCAACCCGACAACGACATTGATGTGTACCTAAGGCCGTTAGTTGACGAACTTTTATAGCTGTGGAATGGAACAGTGTACGTGTGTGGGATGAGCACAAACATCAGGAATTTTACCTACATGCATTGCTGTTTGCAACCATCAATGATTGGACTGCTCTCAGTAACCTTTCAGGACAGACAAACAAGGGATACCACACATGCACACATTGTTTAGATGAACTAGAAAGTATATATTTGGACAAATGCAGGAAGAATGTGTACCTGGGGCATCGTCGATTTCTTCCGACCAACCATCAATGTCGAAAGAAAGGCAAGCATTTCAAAGGCAAGGCGGATCACCGGAAGAAGCCCTGATAACCCACAAGTATAGGGGATCGCAACCGTTTTCGAGGGTAGAGTATTCAACCCAAATTTATTGATTCGACACAAGGGGAGCCAAAGAATATTCTCAAGTATTAGCAGCTGAGTTGTCAATTCAACCACACCTGTAAACTTAATATCTGCAACAAAGTATTTAGTAGCAAAGTAACATGATAGTAGTGGTTTCGGTAGCAAAAGTAATATTTTTGGTTTTATAGTGATTGTAACAGTAGCAACGGAAAATTAAATGAGCGAAGAACAATATATGAAAAGATCGTAGGCAATGGATCAGTGATGGATAATTATGTCGGATGCGATTCCTCATGCAATAGTTATAACCTAGGGTAACACAGAACTAGCTCAAGTTCATCAATGTAATGTAGGCATGTATTCCGAATATAGTCATACGTGCTTATGGAAAAGAACTTGCATGACATCTTTTGTCCTACCCTCCTGTGGCAGCAGGGTCCTATTGGAAACGAAGGGATATTAAGGCCTCCTTTTAATAGAGTACCGTACCAAAGCATTAACACATAGTGAATACATGAACTCCTCAAACTACGGTCATCACCGGTAAGTATCCGATTATTGTCACTTCGGGGTTAACGGATCATAACACATAATAGGTGACTATAGACTTGCAAGATTGGATCAAGAACTCACATATATTCATGAAAACATAATAGGTTCACTCGGGCCCTAGTGACAAGCATTAAGCATAGCAAAGTCATAGCAACATCAATCTCAGAACATAGTGGATACTAGGGATCAAACCCTAACAAAACTAACTCGATTACATGATAAATCTCATTCAACCCATGACCGTCCAGCAAGCCTATGATGGAATTACTCACGCACGGCGGTGAGCATCATGAAAATGGTGATGGAGGAAAGTTGATGATGACGATGGCGACGGATTCCCCCTCTCCGGAGCCCCGAACGGACTCCAGATCAGCCCTCCCGAGAGAGTTTAGGGCTTGGCGCCGGCTTCATATCATAAAACGCGATGAATCCTTCTCCCTGATTTTTCTCCCCGAACACGAATATATAGAGTTGGAGTTGAGGTCGGAGGAGCACCAGGGGCCCCACGAGGCAGGGGGCGCGCCCAGGGGTGTAGGCGCGCCGCCACCCTCGTGTACATGGTGTGGTCCCCTGGCCTTGACTCTTTTGCCAGTATTTTTATATATTCCAAAAATAATCTCTGTTGATTTTCAGGTCATTCCAGGAACTTTTATTTCTGCACAAAAATAACACCATGGCAATTCTACTGAAAACAGCCTGAGTCCGGGTTAGTTCCATTCAAATCATGCAAGTTAGAGTCCTAAACAAGGGCAAAAGTGTTTGGAAATGTAGATACGTTGGAGACGTATCAACTCCCCCAAGCTTAGACCTTTGCTTGTCCTCAAGCAATTCAGTTGACAAACTAAAAGTGATAAAGAAAAACTTTTACAAACTCTGTTTGCTCTTGTTGTTGTAAATATGTAAAGCCAACATTCAAGTTTCAGCAAATATTATGAACTAACCATATTCACAATAACATTTAGGTCTCATGTTTACTCATATCAATGGCATAATCAACTAGCGAGCAATAATAATAAATCTCGGATGACAACACTTTCTCAAAACAATCATAATATGATATAACAAGATAGTATCTCACTAGCCCTTTCTGAGACCGCAAAACATAAATGCAGAGCACCCCTGAAGATCAAGGGCTGATTGGAAATTGTAATTCATGGTAAAAGAGATCCAGTCAAGTCATACTCAATGTAAACTAATAATAATACATGCAAATGACAATGGTGCTCTCCAACTGGTGCTTTTTAATAAGAGGATGATGACTCAACATAAAAGTAAATGGATAGGCCCTTCGCAGAGGGAACCAGGGATTTGTAGAGGTGCTAGAGCTTGATTTTGAAATAGAGATGAATAAAATTTTGAGCGGTATACTTGCATTGTCAACATAACAACCGAGAGATCTCGATATCTTCCATGCTACACACATTATAGGCGGTTCCCAAGCAGAATGGTAAAGTTTATACTCCCCCAGCACCAACAAGCATCAATCCATGGCTTGCCCGAAACAACGGGTGCCTCCAACTAACAACAATCCTGGGGGAGTTTTGTTTGCAATTATTTTGATTTGATTTGAGCATGCGACTGGGCATCCCGGTGACCAGCCATTTTCTCGTGAGTGAGGAGCGGAGTCCACTCCTCTTGAGAATAACCCGCCTAGCATGGAAGATACAGACAACCCTAGTTGATACATGAGCTATTCGAGCATACAAAACAGAATGTTTATTTGAAGGTTTAGAGTTTGGCACATACAGATTTACTTGGAACGACAGGTAGATACCGTATATAGGAAGGTATGGTGGACTCATATGGAATAACTTTGGGGTTTATGGAGTTGGATGCACAAGCAGTATTCCCGCTTAGTACAAGTGAAGGCTAGAAAGAGACTGGGAAGTGACCAGCTAGAGAGCGACAACAGTCATGAACATGCATTAAAATTAATCAACACTGAATGCAATCATGAGTAGGATATAATTCACCATGAATATAAGTATCATGGAGGCTATGTTGATTTTGTTTCAACTACATGCGTGAACATGTGCCAAGTCAAGCCACTTGAATCATTCAAAGGAGGATGCCACCCTATCATACCACATCACACCCATTTTAATAGCATGTTGGCACGCAAGGTAAACCATTATAAACTCCTAGCAAATTACGCATGGCATGAGCAACTATAATCTCTAATTGTCATTGCAAACATGTTTCATTCATAATAGGCTGAATCAGGAATGATGAATTAATCATATTTACAAAAACAAGAGAGGCCGAGTTCATACCAGCTTTTCTCATCTCAATCAGTTCATCATATATCGTCATTATTGACTTTCACTTGCATGACCGAATAGTGTGGATAATAATATAGTGCACGTGCATTGGACTAAGCTAGAATCTACAAGCATTCAACTCAGGAGAGAAGACAAAGTAATATGGGCTCTTTGTTAGATCAACAATAATGCATATGAGAGCCACTCAACATTTTCATCGTGGTCTTCTCCTCTCGACCCCCCAAAGAAAAGAAAGGAACAAAACTATTTACACGGGAAAGCTCCCAACAAGCAGAAGAAGAACGAGAAATCTTTTTGGGTTTTCTTTTTAATTACTACTACTACAAGCATGGAAAATAAACTAACTAAAAGCTACAACTAATTTTTTTTGGTTTTCTTAAGGTTTTTTAAACACACAAGAAGAAATCTTAAAAAGAAAATAAACTAGCATGGATGATACAATGAAAAAGTATGAGCACCGACAACTGGCATGAGTGTGTGAACATAAATGTAATGTCAGTGAGAAATAGTACTCCCCCAAGCTTAGGCTTTTGGCCTAAGTTGGTCTATGCCCAAGGATCAAAGTTGTAACTGGGGTCGTACTGAGAGGCAGCGGCAATTGCGTCATGAGCTGCAGCTTGGAGGCGAGCTGCCTCCGTCCTCCTCTCGTACTCGCTCGCTTCCTCCCTGGTTATAAAAATATCTGCCTTTTTTCTGAAAGTCAAAGAAAGCAGGAGCAGGGAGAGCAACGTGGAAGGTGCGCTGTCTATCAAAGATTAGTCGGTACTGGAGGAACTGATCGTTCCTCTCAACAAACTGATGACGAACCATAGCATTATAATCTAGATAAGCAGGAGGCAACTCAATATCATCCCCACGTATGGGTATACCAAGAAAGTTAGCTACACAAGTTGCATAAATTCCACCAAATAAATCTCCAATTAAACCATTAAGATGCAACCTACATGCAACAATAGCCCCCAATTTATATGGTCTATCTCCTAATACAGCACTCTTGAGAACACTAAGATCTGCAACACACATGTGACAAGCCTCATCCTTATCATTAATGCATCTACCTATAAACAGAGCAAAATAATGTATGGCAGGAAAATGAATGCTCCCTATGGTAGCTTGTGTTATTTCTCTAGATTCCCCCACAGTGATACTAGCAAGAAATTCTTTAAATTCAGATTTTCGAGGTTCACTAGCACTACCCCACTGCGGGAGTTTACAAGCAGTATTGAAATCTTCTAAGTCCATAGTATAAGATTTATCATAAAGATCAAATAGGACAGTGTGAGAATTGCGCGAGGATGTAAATTTAAACCTTCTGACAAATGAATCAGTTAAGTAGAGGTATTGCCGGCACTTATCTACCTCAAAGCTCTCTAGATCAGCGTTATGCACATATGCGTCAAATTCTTCCTTGATGTGTGCCCGAACCATGAAATCCTCTGACGACCATTCACAAGGACGCACTTGAGCCTCCCTTGGTAGTTCATTGTCCGGCTCGCATACTGCGGGCCTTTGGCCTTGCTTCCTTGAGGAACCACCTTGGTACATTTTCCTAAACATATTTCTTCCTCTGATTTTTTTGAAATTTTTAGTGACTCAAAATAAAAGTGAACCAAACTCAACAAAATTGATAGAACTACTCCTACAAGTGCCTAGAGGCTATATCATGCATTAAAACTACTCTTGACCACATAAATTTGACATGAAAGCTCAAGAACAGGGTCACCTAAGAAGCAAAAATTTGCAATAAATAAAGCACTAGAACAAAAACTAATTGGACCATTAGAGGAGTCACATACCCAAGAACAATCCCCCAAAGCAGTTTTGTGAATGGAGCTTTGAGCAAGGAGATCAAAAATGGCAGTAAGATGAGCAAGAACTCGGGTTTGAGCTGGTGGGTGATTTTTTCTTAAGCAAGACGAAGTGTGTGGGTGCAAGGATAAGTGGAGGGGACCCACGTGGGGTCCACGAGGCAGGGGGCGCGCCCTCCACCCTCGTGGGCACATGGTGGGTCCCCCTGGTGGGTTCTCAGTGCCAATAATTCTTAAATATTCTGGAAAAAAATCATATTTCATTTTCAGGGCATTTAGAGAACTTTTATTTTCGGGGTATTTTTTATTGCAAGGATAATTTAGAAAATAGACAGAAAAATACTATTTTGCTTTATTTAATATAAATAACAGAAAGTAAAAGGAGGGTACATAAGGTTGTGTTTTCTAACTTCATCCATCTCATGCTCATCAAAAGGAATCCACTAACAAGGTTGATCAGGTCTTGTTAACAAACTCATTTCGAATAACATGAAACCGGAGAAATTTCGAATAACACTAGGTTACCTCAACGGGGATATGCATATCCCCAACAGTAGGAATATCATATTTCTTCTTGACAGTAGGAAGAGGAAATTCAAAACCTCCAATAGTGATTGTTGAAATTTTCCAATAGAATTGATACTGTGGACTTGAGGTTGTTTCCTCGAAAAGTGTACCGTATGCTCATTACCATTAACATGAAAAGCGACATTGCCTTTGTTGCAATCAATAACAGCCCCTACAGTATTCAAAAAGGGTCTACAAAGGATAATCGACATACTATCGTCCTCGGGAATATCAAGAATAACAAAGTCCGTTAAAATAGTAATGTTTGCAACCACAATAGGCACATCCTCACAAATACCGACATGTATAGCAGTTGATTTATCAGCCATTTTCAAAGATATTTCAGTAGGTGTCAACTTATTCAAATCAAGTTTACAATATAAAGAGAGAGGCATAACAATAACACCGGCTCCAAGATCACATAAAGCAGTTTTAACATAGTTTCTTTTAGTGGAGCATGGTACAGTTGGTACTCCTGGATCTCCAAGTTTCTTTGGTATTCCACCCTTAAAAGTGTAATTAGCAAGCATGGTGGAAATTTCAGCTTCCGGTATCTTTCTTTTATTAGTAACAATATCATTCATGTATTTAGCATAAGGGTTCATTTTAAGCATATCAGTCAAATGCATACGCAAAAAGATAGGTCTAATCATTTCAACAAAGCGCTCAAAATCTTCATCATCCTTTTTGTTGGATGGTTTAGGAGGAAAAGGCATGGGTTTCTGAACCCATGGTTCTCTTTCCTTACCTTGCTTCCTAGGAACGAAGTCTCTCTTATCATAAAGTTTATTATTTGATTGTGGGTTATCAAGATCAACAACAGGTTCAATCTCTACATCATTGTCACTGCTAGGTTGAGCATCAACATGAACATCATCATTAACATTATCACTAGGTTCATGTTCATTACCAGATTGTGTTTCAGCATCAGAAATAGAAATATCATTGGGATTCTCAGGTGTCAACAACAGGTTCACTAGAAGCATGCAAAGTCCTATCATTTTTCTTCTTCTTCTTCTTATAAGAACTAGGTGCATCAAAATTAGTTCTATGAGAATCTTGCTCAATTCTCTTAGGATGGCCCTCAGGATACAAAGGTTCCTGAGTCATTTTACCCCTCTAGTCATAACTCTAACAACATTATGATTTTTCTTATTGTTTAATTCATTGAGCAAATCATTCTGAGCCTTAAGTACTTGTTCTACTTGAGTGGTAACCATAGAAGCATGTCTACTAATAATTTCAAGTTCACCTTTAACTCTAGACATATAATCACTCAAGTGTTCAAGCATATCAGCATTGCGTTTCAATTGTCTACCAATATAAGCATTGAAGTTTTCTTGTTTAACAATAAAATTATCAAACTCATCTAAGCATTGGCTAGCAGACTTATTACGAGGAATATCACCTTCATCAAACCTATTGAGGGAGTCCTGGATTAGGGGGTGTTCGGGTAGCCGGACTATACCTTCAGCCGAACTCCAGGACTATGAAGATACAAGATTGAAAACTCCGTCCCGTGTCTGGATGGGACTTTCCTTGGCGTGGAAGGCAAGCTTGACAATGCCGATATTCAAGATCTCCAACCATTGTAACCGACCTTGTGTAACCCTAACCCTCTCCGGTGTCTATATAAACCGAAGGGTTTTAGTCCGTAGGACAACTTCATCATACAACAATCATACCATAGGCTAGCTTTTAGGGTTTAGCCTCCTTGATCTCATGGTAGATCTACTCTTGTACTACCCATATCATCAATATTAATCAAGCGGGACGTAGGGTTTTACCTCCATCAAGAGGGCCCGAACCTGGGTAAAACATTGTGTCCCTTGTGTCCTATTACCATCCGGACTAGACGCACAGTTCGGGACCCCCTACCTGAGATCCGCCGGTTTTGACACCGACATTGGTGCTTTCATTGAGAGTTCCTCTATGTCGTCGCTTTCAGGCTCGATGGCTTCTTCGATCATCAACCACGATGCAGTCCAGGGTGAAACTTTTCTCCCCGGACAGATCTTCGTCTTTGGCGGCTTCGCACTGCGGGCCAACTCGCTTGGTCACCTTGAGCAGATCGAAAGTTACGCCCCTGACCATCAGGTCAGGTTTGGAAGCCTAAACTATATGGCTGACATCCGCGGGGACTTGATCTTCGATGGATTCGAGCCACATCCAAGCGTGCCGCACTCTCTCGATGGGCATGATATAGCTCTGCCGCCGAACAGTGCCTTGGAGGCCGCACACGCATCGGTTCCGACCATTGATTCGAAGCCCACTGCGCCAATCGAGGATCAACGGTTGGACGCTGCCTCAGGGGCTGCGATCTCAGAGGTGATCGAGCCGAACTCCAGCCCCGCACTCCGCATGGCCCGTGACTCCGAGGAGCCGGATTCCTCTCTGAACTCCGAGCCCCCCGCGCCCCCGCAGATCGAATCCGATTGGGCGCCGATAATGGAGTTCACCGCCGCGGACATCTTTCAGCACTCGCCCTTCGGCGACATCCTGAATTCTCTAAAGTCTCTCTCTTTATCAGGAGAGCCCTGGCCGGACTACGGTTAGCAAGGTTGGGATACGGACGATGAAGAAATTCAAAACCCACCCACCACCCACTTTGTAGCCACTGTTGATGGCTTAGCCGACATGCTTGACTTCGACTCCGAAGACATCGACGGCATGGACAACGATGCAGGAGACGAACAAGAACCAGCACCTGTAGGGCGTTGGAAGGCCACCTCGTCATATGACATATATATGGTGGACACTCCAAAGGATGGAGATGGCGATGGAACAACGGTGGACGATACCTCTAAGAAACAGCCCAAGCGCCGGCATCAGCGGCGCCGCTCTAAATCCCGCCAGAGCAAAAACGGTGATTCCGGCACGGGAGATAATAGTACTCCGGATAGCGCCGAAGAACACCCCCTCTAGCAAAATTCGGCACAGGAGGACAGAGAAGCCAGCCCTCACGAGAGGGCGGCGGACCAAGAGGTTGAGGACGACAATTATATGCCTCCCTTCAAAGACGAGGCAAGCCTCGATGACGACGATTTCGTCGTGCCAGAGGATCTTGCTGAACAAGAGAGTTTTAAATGCAGGCTCATGGCCACGGCAAGCGGCCTCAAGAAAAAGCGGCAACAGCTTAGAGCCGATCAGGATTTGCTAGTTGACAGATGGACTGAAGTCCTTGTGGCCGAAGAGTATGAACTCGAACGCCCCTCCAAGAGTTACCCAAAGCGCAGGCTGCTACCCCGACTAGAGGAGGAAGCACCTACATCACCAGCGCATGACATGGCCGACCGGCCACCTCATGGCCGCGACAGAGAGGCCTCTTGGCCCTCCACTCATGCCATGCCCTGGCACCGCGTCAAGCATACTAAGGCACGGGAAAATGCGCCCGACCTGCGCGACATCCTGGAGGACAAGGCAAGGCAAACAAGACCGATCTATGGATCGCGCAGGCGCCCCACGGCACGTGACGGTGATCGTCACTCCGGACGCAATGAATCCGGCCGGGCCGAACTCAACAGACAAAGCTCCTTCGAGCTGCTTTGTGATATAGCCCAATACAGAGGCGCCGTACACCCACTATGCTTCACAGATGAAGTAATGGATCATAAAATCCCTGAGGGCTTCAAACCCGTAAACATCGAATCGTACGATGGCACAACAGATCCTGCGGTATGGATTGACGATTATCTCCTTCATATCCACATGGCCCGCGGCGATGATCTACACGCCATCAAATACCTCCCACTCAAACTTAAGGGACCGGCCCGACATTGGCTTAACAGCTTGCCAGCAAACTCAATCGGTTCTTGGGAGGACCTGGAAGCCGCATTCCTTGACAACTTCCAGGGCACTTATGTGCAACCACCGGACGCCGATGACCTAAGCCACATAATTCAGCGGCCAGAAGAATCGGCCAGGCAATTCTGGACACGGTTCCTAACAAAGAAAAACCAGATAGTCGACTGTCCGGACGAAGAGGCCTTAGCGGCCTTCAAGCATAATATCCGTGACGAGTGGCTGGCCCGGCACCTGGGACAGGAAAAGCCGAAATCTATGGCAGCCCTCACGACACTCATGACCCGCTTTTGCGCGGGAGAAGACAGCTGGCTAGCTCGTAGTAACAACTTAACCAAGAAAAATGGTAATTCGAATACCAAGGACAAAAGTGGCAGGTCGCGTCAGACCAAACAAAAGCGCCGCGTTAACAGCGACAACAACGAGGATACGGCAGTTAATGCCGGATTCCGAGGCTACAAATCCGGTCAACGGGAACAACCATTTTAAAGAAAAACTCAGGGCCCGTCTAGTTTGGACCGAATACTCGACCGCTTGTGCCAGATACATGGCACCCCCGAAAAGCTAGTCAATCACACCAACAGGGATTGTTGGGTGTTCAAGCAGGCAGGCAAGTTAAGAGCCGAAAACAAAGACAAGGGGCTGCATAGCGACGACGAGGAGGAGCCCAGGCCGCCGAACAACAGTGGACAGATGGGATTTCCCCCGCAAGTGCGGACGGTGAACATGATATAAGCAACCCACATCCCCAAGAGGGAGCGGAAGCGTGCGTTACGGGACGTATATGCGATGGGGCCGGTCACCCCAAAGTTCAACCCATGGTCCTCCTGCCCGATCACCTTTGATCGAAGGGACCACCCCACTAGCATCCGTCACGGCGGCTTCGCCGCATTGGTTCTAGACCCAATCATTGACGGATTTCATCTCACAAGAGTCCCCATGGACGGCGGCAGCAGCCTGAACCCGCTTTACCAGGATATAGTGCGAAAGATGGGCATAGATCCATCGAGGATCAAGCCCACCAAAACGACCTTTAAATGCGTCATACCAGGTGTAGAAGCCAACTGTACAGGCTCAGTGTAACACCCTCGATGCGACTATATCTCCCACGTGTCGAGGAACGACTTAGAGGCATAATCGCATTGAAGGCATATGTCGCAAGTTAGGCAATCTTCACAACATCCCATGTAATATGATAATAAAAAGGGGGATAACATAGTTGGCTTACACTCGCCACATCAATCAAGTACATAAATAACATTACACCATCCAAACACTCATGGCCCGACTACGGCGCCAAAATAAAGAGAACCCAACATGCAACAATGGTCCCAATCACCCCCAACTGGGCCCACTACTGATCGTCGGGAAAGGAAACATAGTATCGTTGAGAGTCTTCGTCGAACTCCCACTTGAGCTCATATGCGTCTCCTAGAGCGGAATCATCAGGCCCTGCATCTGGTGTAATAGTAATCTGTGAGCCACAGGGACTCAGCAATCTCGCACCCTCGCGATCAAGACTATTTAAGCTTATGAGAATGGCAAGGTAAATTATAAGTGGAGCTGCAGCAAGCGACTAGCATATATGGTGGCTAACTTATTCGCAAAAGAGAGCGAGAAGAGGAGGCAAAGCACGAGCGAGAAACTAGAGAACAACCTGCGCAAACATTACTCCAACACCGTGTCCACTTCCCGGACTCCACCGAGAAGAGGCCATCACGGTAACACACTCAGTTGATTCATTTTAATTAATTAAGGTTCAAGTTATCTACAACCGGACATTAACAAATTCCCATCTGCCCATAACCGCGGGCACGGCTTTCGAAAGTTCAATCCCTGCAGGGGAGTCCCAACTTAGCCCATGACAAGCTCTCACGGTCAACGAAGGAATAAACCTCCTCCCAAGACGTTCCGATCAGACTCGGTATCTCAGTAATTCAAGACACTTCGACAGGTTAAAACAAGACCAGCAACACCGCCCGAATGTGCCGACAAATCCTGATAGGAGCTGCACATATCTATTTCTTAGGGCACACTCAGATTGTCCAAACTTCCGGTAGGCCAGCCCAGAGTTGCCCCTGGTAGCCACCGGCGGCTGACAGTTTGGACCAACACTTAGAGGAGCACTGGCCC
>NC_041380.1:540151253-540163191 GCF_002162155.2 Triticum dicoccoides | reverse complement strand
GGTTAAAATAAGATGACCCTTGAGTCTGCAGAACCCAAGGGAAAGAAAAGGCTAGGTGGCAAATGGTAAAACCAAGGTTGGGCATTGCTGGAAAAGCTTTAATCAAGGCGAACTATCAAGGGGTTCCCATTATAACCCAACCGCGTAAGGAACGCAAAAACCGGGAACATAACACCGATATGACGGAAACTAGGGCGGCAAGAGTGGAACAAAACACTAGGCGAGAGGCCGAGCCTTCCACCCTTTACCAAGTATATAGATACATTAAGATAACATGGCAATATAATGATATCCCAACAAGTAAATAAAAGATGTTCCAACAAGGAACGGCCTCCAATCTTCACCTGGAACTAGCAACGCTATAAGAGGGGCTGAGCAAAGCGGTAACATATCCAATCAACGGTTTGCTAGGACATGGTGGGTTAGAGGTTTGACATGGCAATTTGGGAGGCTTGCAAGCAAGTGGTAGGCATCGTAGCAATGGCATAGCAAAAGAGCGAGCAAACTAGCATAGCAAAGATAGTAGTGATTTCGAGGGTATGATCATCTTGCCTGCACAGTTGTCAGAGTTGACTGGATCCTCCAGAGCAAACTCAACGGGCTCCTCATTAGCGAACTCGTCTCCCGGCTCTACCCAAACAAGACAAACAAGCAACAAGGATACAATCAACCACGTGCAAACTCAATCAACACGATGCAAAGATGATATGCTATGCGGGATGCGATGCGGGATGCAAAATGCAAGATATGACAGGAAATGCTTGAACCTGGCCTCAACTTGGAATTCCAAGGGCGCCACTGGAAAGATGAGATGAAATCGCTTGAAAACGATATAAAGAACACCGGAATCGGAGTTACGGTTTGGAAATGGCAAGCGTTTCAAAAATGACACCGGTCTGCGATTTACAGCAAGTAGGCATCTAAATGCAATGATTTGAACATGCTACAGCACCCAAACATGACAACAAAATACATGGCAGGGATGCACACAAGATGCTTAACAAAAGTCTAGCACTGAGCCACGGCCAATTCATCCATTAGGAGGTTCAAACAAGCATGGAAAAAACGCAAATGGTAAAACATATCTCAGACTTGGTTAAATTAATACTTGTCTGGAATTTCTGATCATATAGCCCTCTTCGGAGCAACAAAACAACATGCTACAGGACCTGAACATGACAAATAAAGACATGGCATGGAGCTACTCAACAAGCTTAACAAAAGTCCCTTAGTGACCTTGAGCCAAAAGGGATCACAAAATATACTAACAAGCAGACGAACATAGCAAAAACATAATCAGTTTTCAGACTTAGTGAAAACTGGGACATGCTGAAACATAACTCACGAAGGCATGTTTACGAGCTCGATGCACTCACTACGGTGCAAGTCATGGCAAGACAAGCATACACCCATAAAGAAGGAACAAAATACAAGCTATACATGGCAATAACAATGGCATAGCATGCACGGATCAACTACAATAACATCGGCAAAATCGCAAACAAGTTGACGATCTGCCCAGATTCACCACGAAGCAAACGTAGAGCTCGATTGACTCAATCTAGGCTGCTCCATAATTTCAAACAAAGACATGGATGGATAAAGCATAACAAGGTTAACAAAACTCCTTTACTGATCATCCTCAAAAGAGGCACGGATCACTAGGAAACAACATGGACATATGGCATCATGAACTAAATAATCACAGACTTAGTGAAAACTACTAAGTCCCTGAAAACAGAATTAGCAAGTGCACCACTTTGCAAGCTTGCACAAGTCACCACACACATCCTAAAAGTACATGGGTTGCACCTCCGGATAGATGACAAAACCCTTAACAAAACATATGAAGAACTCACGGGCATAGCATGCACACAATAATCATGGCAAAAATGACAAAAGTCTAAGATGAACTAGCAGATCTGACAATTAACTCACGAAGCCTCCTTCTAACAGCATTTCGGGCATCAAGATGCACTCAAATGAAAATGATGCACTGGAATGAAATGATGTACTCATCGATACGAACATTTTTATATGCTATATGCCCAAATCGGAGCTACAGATGCGGAGATATCACAGGTCAAAGTATGCATAAAAATTAGGAGGAGAGGGGAAAAAGTCAACCGCTAGGGTTTTTCAGATCTGAGATCCGGCCCTATGCACTGTTCACCGGAGCGCGTTTCCCGAGGATGGCCACCGCCGGAGTTCATCGGAGGTGGCCGGAGGTGGCCGGAGAAGGCGTGGAGGAGGCGGTGGAGCTCCCCGGGGACCGGATCCGGCCATGGGGACGCGGGGCGGCGAGGATCCAAGGCGGCGGCGGCGGATCGGGGCGGCGGCGGCCGGGCGTGGGGACGACGGCGAGGTTTCGGGGCGGCGGCGGCGGATCGGGGCGGCGGCGGCCGGGCATGGGGACGACGGCGGCGCGGGGCGCACGCGAGGGAGGAAGAGGCGGGGCCCGGTCGCGGGAGGAGAGGGCCGACCGCGGGCCGGCCGGGCCGCGGGCGGTGGTGGCGGCGACTTGCCACGTGGCGGCACGCGAGTGGACCGGGCGGGCGGCGGACGGCGGGATTTTCATCCGGCGGCGGCCGGACACGTCCGGCCGCGCGGAGATCGCTTTTTCTAGGGTTAGGGGTGGATTGAACCGCGAATTTTTGGAGGGGGGTGTATATATAGGCATAGAGGGAGCTAGGAGAGTCTGAATGAGGTGCGGTTTTCGGCCACGCGATCGTGATCGAACGCTCTAGGAGATGGAGCAGAGTTTGGTGGGTTTTGGGCCAAATTGGAGGGGTGTTGGGCTGCAACACACACGAGGCCTTTTCGGTCCCTCGGTTAACCGTTGGAGTATCAAACGAAGTCCAAATGATACGATACTTGACAGGCGGTCTACCGGTAGTAAACCAAGGCCGCTTGGCAAGTCTCGGTCCAATCCGAAAATGTTTAATCCCCACACACGAAAGAAAGCTAGAAATGACCACCGGAGGAGAACGAAGCGCCGGAATGCAAAACGGACAACGGGGAAAATGCTCGAATGCATGAAACGAACACGTATGCAAATGCAATGCACATGATGACATGATATGAGATGCATGAAAAACACAACAACACACGGAGACAAAAACCCGAACTCGAGGAAATAAATTAACTTAACGCCGGAAATGGCAAGAGTTGGAGTACAAATTGGGAAAGTTACATCCGGGGTGTTACAACACTCCACCACTACGAAAGGATCTCGTCCCGAGATCTAGGACTGAAAGAACGCTGGGTACTCAGAACGGAGGTGATCCTCGCGTTCCCAGGTAGCTTCACGGTCGGAATGGTGTGACCACTTGACTTTGAGAAATTTGATTGACTTGTTGCGAGTCTTGCGTTCCGTCTCTTCAAGAATAGCAACTGGGTGCTCACGATAAGAGAGATCTTCTTGGAGCTCAATGTCCTCGAAGTCGACGGTGCGGTCAGGAGTCTTGAAGCACTTTCGAAGCTGAGAGACATGGAACACGTCATGAACATTTGCAAAGTTTGAAGGAAGCTCGAGTTGATAGGCGAGGTCGCCTCTCTTGCTGACAATCTTGAAAGGTCCGACGTATCTAGGGGAAAGCTTCCCTTTGATACCGAAGCGATGAGTACCTTTCATAGGAGAGACGCGGAGGTAAACATGATCTCCGATCTCGAAAGCCAAATCACGGTGCTTACTATCATAATAGCTCTGCTGGCGGGATTGGGCTGCTTTGAGGTTATCACGAATGACTTTGCACATTTCTTCTGCTTCTGTGATTAAGTCATTACCCAAAAGTTGACGTTCACCGGTTTCAGACCAGTTGAGAGGGGTACGGCACTTCCTGCCATACAGAATTTCAAAAGGGGCCTTGCCCGAACTTGCTTGAAAACTGTTGTTGTAGGAGAATTCAGCATAAGGAAGACAATCCTGCCACTTCATGCCGAAGGAGATCACACAAGCCCTGAGCATATCTTCAAGAATCTGGTTGACACGCTCAACTTGACCGCTTGTTTGAGGATGGAAAGTTGTGCTAAAGCGGATGTTAGTGCCCATGGCCTTCTGAAAAGAATCCCAAAACTTCGAGGTAAAGATGCTGCCACAGTCTGAAGAGATCACTTGAGGAATACCGTGCAGAGAGACAATTCGAGAGGTATAGAGTTCCGCCAATTGAGCTGCAGTGATCGACTCTTTGATAGGCAGAAAATGAGCCACTTTGGTGAGTTTGTCGATGACAACGAATATAGCATCATTGCCACGCTTGGACTTTGGAAACCCAGTCACGAAGTCCATTTCAATGTGGTCAAACTTCCATTCTGGAATAGCAAGAGGTTGGAGGAGACCTGCTGGCCTTTGGTGTTCTGCCTTCACTCTTCTGCAGACATCACATTCATTCACGAATTGAGCGATCTCGCGCTTCATTCGAGTCCACCAATAAGCTTGCTTAAGATCCTGATACATCTTCGTGCTCCCAGGGTGGATGGAGAGGAGAGAATTGTGAGCCTCGTTCATGATCACTTTACGGAGGTCACCTTTGGGTACAACAATACGATCCTCGAAGAAGAGAGTGTCCTTGTCATCAAGGCGGTAGCACTTGTACTTGGACTGAATCTTGGCAATCCCAATCTTCACCTTTTTCACCATAGCATCAAGAAGCTGGGCTTGGCGAATCTGGTCTTCTAAGGTAGGAGAAACTTGAAGGTTGGCGAGGAAACCTTGAGGAACAACTTGCAGATTAAGTTTGCGGAAAGCTTCACAAAGCTCGGGTTGATAAGGCTTAAGAATCAGACTGTTGCAGTAAGCCTTTCTGCTCAATGCGTCAACAAATCACATTGGCCTTGCCTGGAGTATACTCAATACTCGGATTATACTCTTGAATCATTTCGACCCATCGAGTTTGCCTGAGGTTGAGATTAGGCTGAGTGAAGATGTACTTGAGACTCTTGTGATCAGTGAAAATGTCCACTTTTCTTCCCAATAGAAGATGTCTCCAAGTCAAAAGAGCATGCACAACTGCCGCCAACATGAGATCATGAGTGGGGTAGTTCTTCTCATTAGGCTTCAACTGACGAGATGTATAAGCAACAACTTTCTTCTCTTGCATCAATACTGCGCCAAGACCTTGGAGAGAGGCATCACAAAAGACCTCGTACAGCTTGGATTCATCAGGCAGAGTCAGAACTGTAGCAGTGATCAATTTCTCTTTCAAAGTGTTGAAAGCAATGTCACACTCCGGAGACCAAACGTACTTGACGTGCTTCCGAAGAAGATTTGAGAGAGGCTTCGCGATCTTTGAAAAGTTTTCAACGAATCTTCGGCAATAGCTTGCGAGACCGAGAAAACTGTGGAGTTGCTTCACATTCTGAGGAGGTTCCCAATTCACAATTGCAGACACCTTCTTAGGATTCATGGCAATGCCCTTGGCAGAGATGATATGACCAAGATAAAGAACCTCATCGAGCCAAAATTCACACTTGGAGAACTTGGCGTAGAACTGATGTTCTCTGAGCTTATCAAGAACCAAACGCAAGTGCTTGGCATGATCTTCCTTGTTCTTCGAGAAAAACCGAATGTCGTCGAGATAGACCAAAACGACGTCATTGGTGTAGGCATTGAAGATGAAGTTCATCATGCGAGAGAACGTCGGAGGAGCGTTGGCGAGGCCAAAAGACATGACAGTGTATTCATATGAACCAAAGCTTGTTCTGAATGCTGTCTTGGGAATATCTTCTTCACGAATGCGAATCTGGTGATAACCCATACGGAGATCAAGCTTGGAGAATACTTGGGCACCTTTGAGTTGTTCGAACAGCTCATTGATGTTGGGAAGTGGGTATTTGTTCTTGATGGTCTTCTTGTTCACTGGACGGTAATCAACACAAAGTCGGTCCATTCCATCCTTCTTCTTCAGAAAAAGAACACCACAACCCCATGGAGAAGAACTAGGCCGGATGAGACCCATTATCTCTTGCTCATCGAGTTGCTTCTTCAGCTCCTTCAACTCTTTAGGTCCGAGCTTGTAAGGACGTTTGCACACAGGTTCCGTGCCAGGCTCAAGATCAATAACGAATTCAACTGGCCGGTGCGGAGGCACTCCTGGAAGCTCTTCTGGAAAGACGTCTTGGTATTCGCACACGACTGGAATTTGAGAGATGGCATCCAATTCACCCTTCTCATTGAGAGAAAACAGACGAATGGTATCATCACAAGCGGCAAAGACAATTACATCCTCAGACGAATGAGTCAATTGAATCTGCCTGGCTGCACAATCAAGCTGAGCCTTGTGCTTAGAAAGCCAATCCATTCCGAGAATAAGATCAATATCCGAGTTACCAAGAACTATCGGAGAAGCCAAAAACTTGAAATCACCCATCATGATAGAAATATCCGGAATCTCGTGATTAGCAAGCAAACATTTACCCAAAGAGACAACTGCTAACGGTTTATGCATAACTTGGGAAGTCAACTCATGCTTAGATGCAAAAGGTTTCGAGATGAAGCAATGCGATGCACCAGTGTCAAAAAGAACTTTTGCAGGTATATCATTAACAGGAAGGTTACCCATGATCACATCTGACGAGTCCTCTGCCTGAGCTGCATTCATCAAATTGACCTTGGCATGCTTGGGATTATGCTTGACCACAGCTGTACTTGCCGATCTGACAGGAGGAGGAGGAGGAGGAAGACGCCTCTGGTTGAAACACTTGTTGGCATAGTGACCCTTCTGTTGGCACTTGTTGCACGTGACCTCTGAAAGCGGACGGTGATACGGAGCACTCGATCTTGGAGCTTGAGACGAAGTCTTGTTCTGAAAGCCAGGGTTGGGTGGGTGGGAAGAACCACTGCCACCTTTACTCTTCTGCTGAAACGGCTGACGGAACGGAGGAGGAGGAAGCTAAAACTTCTGCTGTTTGGCCACTTGAGTAGAGGAAGAAGGAGTAACATCTCTGACTCGCTTCTTGGAAGCATCACACCTCAGCTGAGCAGCCTCTTGCTTCAGTGCCATGTTGTAGAACTCATCATACCTCAAGGGCTCAAAGAGAACAAGAGCGAGCTGAATATCTTCTCTGAGACCACCCCTGAACTGATATATCATGCTCTTCTCATCAGGGACGTCCTGCTTGGCAAAGCGGGCGAGCTTCTGGAACAACTTGTTGTAGTCATAGACAGACAAAGAGCCTTGCTTCAGATTGCGAAATTCCTCACGCTTGCTTTCAACCACGCTCTGAGGAATATGATGAGCTCGGAAATCTCGACGGAAATCATCCCAAGTGATAACACGTCCACCTCTGGAGTCCTTGTACTGCTGGAACCATTCTGCAGCTTGATCTTTGAGTTGGAAGGAAGCGAAATTGACAAAGTCCTTAGGCCTGACGTTACTACACTCGAAATGCTTACACAGATCCACAAGCCAATCGTCAGCATCGGTTGCCTCAACACAATTGCTGAAAGTTTTTGGCCCGTTAGCAAGGAACTGGTTGAGTGTAGCAAAGTGACTCTGATTGCTGCCTTGATTCCCTTGACTGCCTTGATTGCGCTCTTGAAGAATTTGCATGATCAACTGTGTGTTTGCACTGGTTGCGGCCATCACAGCTTGCCATGCCTCTGGAGGCGGTGGAGGTGGTGGCGGATTAGGATTCGGAGTCGTGCGTGTTGGAGGATCCATCTTGAAGAGGGTGACCACCATTAGCACATTGATAGATAAAATCTTGAAGCTGAATCCAACGGAATGAAAATTGCAACATATAGTCTTCACATCCGAACAAAATGAACGAATGCATTCCTCTTGAAATGGCCACATATCCATAAATTGAGAAGCCACGTAGAATTAAGGTAGAGAAATAAATCAACAAGGTACGGATCAAGAACGAATAATCGGTAAGAAATACCCATCTCAAACCAATATCCGTGGAAGAAGAACTAGAGCTACTAGAATTCCCACCTATGGAACTCCCGAACCTTTCCGGTTATGCAATCAGGTGTTGGGGATACAGGGGAAGCATAATATCTCACCCAAACTAGCAAATCCTACATCCAGCTGTATCCATCCTTCAACACATAACCAAGAAACCTTCGGAAACCATCTACCTCAACCTTTGAAAAGCATCCGTTATACAAGTTATGGCGATACTCCCGAACTCCCGCCCCAGTACTGGGTGGCGTCGAGGTTATCTCACCAACGAACTGCATAAAAGTGATTTTCAATGTCGGCGTACTAGACTCAGGTATTCCAGAACTGCAACGATAAAATTATGATGACAACACCTCAGAGCTCAACTCCCCGGGAGACTTCCACTAAACCCCTGACAGGAGGCACCAAGACAATGTTCTCATCATAAAACCATCGGAACGATTCCAAGATACCCGCGTGATCCTAAATTTTTTTTATTGAAATTTGAGAAGAGAAGAGTCAAAACTCTACGTCAGGATGCCTTACCAGAGCGATGAGGAGACTGGGAAGTAAAAAGAATTCCTAAACTCTCCGCGATATAATTCCGAAATGACTCAAAACATTTTTTTCTAGACACGACTCGGCTGGTAAAAACGATCAAGCAATGGGGCTCCTAAGGTCGGGGAAGGCTCTGATACCAACTTGTAACACCCTCGATGCGACTATATCTCCCACGTGTCGAGGCACGACTTAGAGGCACAATCGCATTGAAGGCATATGTCGCAAGTTAGGCAATCTTCACAACATCCCATGTAATATGATAATAAAAAGGGGGATAACATAGTTGGCTTACACTCGCCACGTCAATCAAGTACATAAATAACATTACATCATCCAAACACTCATGGCCCGACTACGGCGTCAAAATAAAGAGAACCCAACATGCGACAACGGTCCCAATCACCCCCAACTGGGCCCACTACTGATCGTCGGGAAAGGAAACATAGTATCGTTGAGAGTCTTCGTCGAACTCCCACTTGAGCTCATACGCGTCTCCTGGAGCGGAATCATCAGGCCCTGCATCTGGTGTAATAGTAATCTGTGAGCCACAGGGACTCAGCAATCTCGCACCCTCGCGATCAAGACTATTTAAGCTTATGAGAATGGCAAGGTAAATTATAAGTGGAGCTGCAGCAAGCGACTAGCATATATGGTGGCTAACTTATTCGCAAAAGAGAGCGAGAAGAGGAGGCAAAGCACGAGCGAGAAACTAGAGAACAACCTACGCAAACATTACTCCAACATCGTGTCCACTTCCCGGACTCCGCCGAGAAGAGGCCATCACGGTAACACACTCAGTTGATTCATTTTAATTAATTAAGGTTCAAGTTATCTACAACCGGACATTAACAAATTCCCATCTGCCCATAACCACGGGCACGGCTTTCGAAAGTTCAATCCCTGCAGGGGAGTCCCAACTTAGCCCATGACAAGCTCTCACGGTCAACGAAGGAATAGACCTCCTCCCAAGACATTCCGATCAGACTCGGTATCTCAGTAATTCAAGACACTTCGACAGGTTAAAACAAGACCAGCAACACCGCCCGAATGTGCCGACAAATCCCGATAGGAGCTGCACATATCTCTTTCTCAAGGCACACTCAGATTGTCCAAACTTCCGGTAGGCCATCCCAGAGTTGCCCTTGGTAGCACTGGCCCGGGGGGGGGGGGTTAAAATAAGATGACCCTTGAGTCTGCAGAACCCAAGGGAAAGAAAAGGCTAGGAGGAAAATGGTAAAACCAAGGTTGGGCATTGCTGGAAAAGCTTTAATCAAGGCGAACTATCAAGGGGTTCCCATTATAACCCAACCGCGTAAGGAACGCAAAAACCGGGAACATAACACCGATATGATGGAAACTAGGGCTGCAAGAGTGGAACAAAACACTAGGAGAGAGGTCGAGCCTTCCACCCTTTACCAAGTATATAGATACATTAAGATAACATGGCAATATAATGATATCCCAACAAGTAAATAAAAGATGTTCCAACAAGGAACGGCCTCCAATCTTCACCTGCAACAAGCAACGCTATAAGAGGGGCTGAGCAAAGCGGTAACATAGCCAATCAACGGTTTGCTAGGACATGGTGGGTTAGAGGTTTGACATGGCAATTTGGGAGGCTTGCAATAAAGTGGTAGGCATCGTAGCAATGGCATAGCAAAAGAGCGAGCAAACTAGCATAATAAAGATAGTAGTGATTTCGAGGGTATGATCATCTTGCCTTCACAGTTGTCAGAGTTGACTGGATCCTCAAGAGAAAACTCAACGGGCTCCTCGTTAGCGAACTCATCTCCCGGCTCTACCCAAACAAGACAAACAAGCAACAAGGATACAATCAACCACGTGCAAACTCAATCAACACGATGCAAAGATGATATGCTATGCGGGATGCGATGCGGGATGCAAAATGCAAGATATGACAGGAAATGCTTGAACCTGGCCTCAACTTGGAATTCCAAGGGCGCCACTGGAAAGATGAGATGAAATCGCTTGAAAACGATATAAAGAACACCGGAATCGGAGTTACGGTTTGGAAATGGCAAGCGTTTCAAAAATGACACCGGTCTGCGATTTACAGCAAGTAGGCATCTAAATGCAATGAGATGAACATGCTACAGCACCCAAACATGACAAAAAAATACATGGCAGGGATGCACACAAGATGCTTAACAAAAGTCTAGCACTGAGCCACGGCCAATTCATCCATTAGGAGGTTCAAACAAGCATGGAAAAAACGCAAATGGTAAAACAGATCTCAGACTTGGTTAAATTAATACTTGTCTGGAATTTCTGATCATATAGCCCTCTTCGGAGCAACAAAACAACATGCTACAGGACCTGAACATGACAAATAAAGACATGGCATGGAGCTACTCAACAAGCTTAACAAAAGTCCCTTAGTGACCTTGAGCCAAAAGGGATCACAAAATATACTAACAAGCAGACGAACATAGCAAAAACATAATCAGTTTTCAGACTTAGTGAAAACTGGGACATGCTGAAACATAACTCACGAAGGCATGTTTACGAGCTCGATGCACTCACTACGGTGCAAGTCATGGCAAGACAATCATACACCCATAAAGAAGGAACAAAATACAAGCTATACATGGCAATAACAATGGCATAGCATGCACAGATCAACTACAATAACATCGGCAAAATCGCAAACAAGTTGACGATCTGCCCAGATTCACCACGAAGCAAACGTAGAGCTCGATTGACTCAATCTAGGCTGCTCCATAATTTCAAACAAAGACATGGATGGATAAAGCATAACAAGGTTAACAAAACTCCTTTACTGATCATCCTCAAAAGAGGCACGGATCACTAGGAAACAACATGGACATATGGCATCATGAACTAAATAATCACAGACTTAGTGAAAACTACTAAGTCCCTGAAAACAGAATTAGCAAGTGCACCACTTTGCAAGCTTGCACAAGTCACCACACACATCCTAAAAGTACATGGGTTGCACCTCCGGATAGATGACAAAACCCTTAACAAAACATATGAAGAACTCACGGGCATAGCATGCACACAATAATCATGGCAAAAATGACAAAAGTCTAAGATGAACTAGCAGATCTGACAATTAACTCACGAAGCCTCCTTCTAACAGCATTTCGGGCATCAAGATGCACTCAAATGAAAATGATGCACTGGAATGAAATGATGTACTCATCGATACGAACATTTTTATATGCTATATGCCCAAATCGGAGCTACAGATGCGGAGATATCACAGGTCAAAGTATGCATAAAAATTAGGAGGAGAGGGGAAAAAGTCAACCGCTAGGGTTTTTCAGATCTGAGATCCGGCCCGATGCACTGTTCACCAGAGCGCGTTTCCCGAGGATGGCCGGCGCCGGAGTTCGTCGGAGGTGGCCGGAGAAGGCGTGGAGGAGGCGGTGGAGCTCCCCGGGGACCGGATCCGGCCACGGGGACGCGGGGCGGCAAGGATCCGAGGTGGCGGCGGCGGATCGGGG